>NW_001820829.1:1432009-1557223 GCF_000146945.2 Sclerotinia sclerotiorum 1980 UF-70
TAATAATAATAATAATAATAATAATAATAATAATAATAATAATAACAATAATAATAATAATAATAATAATAATAATAATAATAATAATAATAATAATAATAATAATAATAATAATAATAATAATAATAATAATAATAATAATAATAATAATAATAATAATAATAATAATAATAATAATAATAATAATAATAATAATAATAATAATAAGTATAAGTATAAAATAATAAATAATTACATCTTACTTATATTTCTCTTCTCTCCTTTTTTATAAAGTGTTGAAGCTTTTATTAGATATTGATTTTGTGTTAAAAGGAATAGAAGTTACCGGTACTAATCACGTGTCGTGATTAGTAATACGGTTACCTAAACAGGCTAGATTAGACGAACCATAAGCAGGCATATTGGTCCCCTCCGAGGATACCAAGAGGAGATTAATATGCCTACAGACGTAGTAATATAGTCAATATAGAGGCCTCTTCCACCCAATCTTTTAATATTTTGTATCTTTTAGTTCATTTATGTTACGACGGGCTACACAACTACCAAGACACGTGATCAAAAATGATCAGTAGTGATCATTAAGGATCACTAAGGATCCCAATATAGGTGATCACTGATGATCATGAAGGATCACCAGTAATCATAGAAGCATGAAGGACTATATAATCAAGATGGATTTCCTTTGTATAGAGCTTCGTGCTCAAGATCAATCATTTAGTATACTCTACTATTAGTTACGAATTGCATTATTGTCATTACTTTAAGTCCCTGCTTGACGCCTAGTTATAAACCATCTCGAGAGCCTAGAGCACTTCCACGTGATCTAGACGGCAAACCTCGTAACAATTTATTATTATAAAAATACATACATATTTCTATTGATTGCTAGATCAGGGGTATCAAATCAGAGCTTCATTATCATTACAATATCGTTCATCCACTTCATCCATTATATATCATCCCAACTATGACCTAGGTCGCACCTAGTTAACCTACCTTTCATGACTTACACCCACTATATACTTTACACCCCCTGCGCACCTCGCGCTAGCTATATACCCACGACTCACTCATGGTGATGCAATGAGAAGAACCGGATGGTTATTGCATCTATTTATTTTTCAGAAAAGTGATATTCAGGTACACTATACCAGCCGGTATAGATCCATCCTATCGAAGATCACAATAAACTCATCTCATCAACTCGATCAGATTAACTACCTCTTCACCATCTCACCACCTCATCATCTCGTTACATTAGAATCTAATAGCCTCCATCAAATCTTCTCATCCACATCTATCAACAAATATTAATCCTATCCCATCATAGGACTCCCGAGATAACAGGAAAAAATTAAAGATCTACTCCCCAAAACCTCGAAAGATCATAAAATACTCTGTATAAAAGAGTTGGAAAAAAAAAAAGTTTTGCAAAGGAATTCTGTTTGAAGAAAAAACTTTATAGTTCATGCGATTATAAATACATAGAATAAAATCTTAAAATTACAAGATGAAATCTGAGAATTCTATTAAAGACTGAAGGTGTGAAGTAATTAATAATCTGTTGATATGAGTTTAAATCTTTAGAATAACAATAAAAAAACGAATATAAAAAAAAACTAGACTTACGTTTTATATTTTATATAAATCCGACGAGATATATTACACATGATGCATTTATTTATATATAATAAAAATTTCTCTTTCTGAATAATCCAACTCTTTCCCAACTTAAAGTTAGCTCGAGACACCAAGATCATCCCTCTATCTATTCATTCATTTATCTATTCATCAATGCAATATATTAAAAACCTCACAGAGATAAGATAGATTTAAAATCACCCAGAATTTGAACGATGTCGTTATAATTTCCAACTCACAGCTTACCACCTTCAATCTTTAATTTTATAAATCTTGAATATTATGTCTATATTCTTAAACAATATAAAATCATGTATCAAAAAACAAATTACTTAAATATACTATCAGATAAGTAAATAAATAACAAAACAATTTTTATTTATTTAATAAAAGATTTAAGAACCATCGGGAAAAGAAACCTTCCCTCTTCCCACCTCAAGCAAAAATATACAAGGTATAAAAAACTCTCTACTTTCTATTCCATATTCTATATCCCATATTCCAATATTCATACTTCCCAAGCAACACCTCATCCACCAGGACGAAGAAAAACCTTCCTATGGCCAACACCACTCCCCCCCAATTAAGATCTTATGTACATTCTATCCCAGATTCCCAAAGTATAGCTAGGTTAATCAATCCTCACTACCTACCTACCTACCTACCTACCCACCATCAACAGCATATTGATATATCCAAACACCGAACTCGGCGATTATAGTCATAGTCATAATCATAATCAAAATATCACACTCACTTACATCGCATATCCTAATCCCTTGAGCCCCGGCCCTCTGCACGCTCATAATCACAATCACAATGATATTAGTGATCACATCTGTGAAGTAAAATGCTAGCATAAGTATAAATTATAAATCATAAATTATAACACTGATCAAATCCATAACCATAGAAACCATCTACCCACCCACCGCACCACTTCCTCACTCCAATCACGCAATACCATATGTTCTGCCAATCCCCAAGATGAAGCTGTTTCAATTTCCCCTCAAAAAATAGCTTCGAGCTCATCACCTCTGATACACTCACTCACACAAGAAATAGTACCAATAATCATCTTACTACTCATACACCTCCTATCCACATTCCCACTTGATGTTCAAAAACCACCCAAACTCTAAGGATAAAAATCCTCATCACCCACTTCGTAGCTTCCCACCAATTTCCCCGCCCCCAATCAAACCGCGCGTCTAATCAACCTACAACCTACTGACACCGCGTGAAACCATCGAATAATTGGACAATTAAACCACAAAACTAACCATCCCAACTTTTCAGTGCCAATACAGGAAATAATGCGAAGAATGACTTACATTTTCTGCGACCGAAACAAACATTTTCCCATCCGCTCCTGGCGGACGTTATAATTTCTACCGTGATTCCAAGCATCCGGCATGAAACACCTGCATTTATTGGAAATTGAGAGATTCATTCCTAGGTGCGGATTTAGGTAATGTGATTGAAAGAGCTTAAATCAATTAAATACGAGAAGTTTTCCGATACTTGGGTAGTTAGACTCATTATTTTACTTGCTGTGCCTAAAAAATCGATGACTTGATTGGAGAGAAAGATGGGTTGTGGGGAAGTGAGTTGGAATATGTGATAGTGAAGGAGGTTGCACAAGGGTGAGATGTGGTCGCATAAGAGGTCTGAGGAAGTGGATAGGATATGTTAGTGCTGATGAGATGGGATGAACGTTTTTGAGGAATGGAGAGATTTTGGTGGGAAATGGAGACGGGAAAATTTTCTGGGAAAGAATGATACTTTTCTCTCATGATGCAATTATCACTAGGTAGCCGCTGAGCCTTTTGTCGCCGTTCGAGCGACTTTATAGATGATTTAAAAGCCTGATTATGCAGGATTGAAAGATTGAACGGCTGATGAATAAAGTGATAAACGTATACTATGTATTCAAGAGTGTGATGCAAATCAGACTATCTTTCTTGAAGCAGATTGAAAATGGTGTTATTCATGCAGATGTATAAAGATATATCAAGAATGTAGTCATGATCACAATCAAGCTAATTCGTAATGGAGAAACAGATGTTAAGAATTTACGAACAAGTAGGTTCTCTAAACTTTCTCGTTGGGTTTTTGATTGAAGACTTTCACACAAAGCAGTGCCAAGACTAGTTGACGCTGAGATACTTGCAAACTTATCGCTTTCGACATGCAAGAAAATACAAAACCAGCTATTAATTTCGAGACACGAAAAAGAAATGGAGTTCATTCAAAGAAATGTGAAGTCATATTCTCCCGATTTGTTAAGTCGATGAGAGAAGTAATGATCAAAATTAGCAGGTGGAAAAGGCGTGTACCGGTGTCTCCTCTTAGGACCTCAACCCATTGATTTATGTACTAATCTCCATCCTTATGAGTCCATCATTTTCATGAGATTATCATGAATGAACCAACTATGCAGTAGAATCAAAGAGCGGTAAAAAAGACTTGCCATAAACCTCGGTTCGATTCGAAGAATGCCAATCGAGAGTCAAGCCATAAGTGGTTGGCGACGGCGCAAAAATGCCAATGAAATACGCCGTTTGTAAGACGCCCATCTAGCTATTTTACGCTAAAGTACCGTGATGGAAGAGGCGAGTGTTTCTCCTATCTTTCGTTAAAAAAAAATAGTCAATTGTTTGACCAAAGAAAGCTATGACTCCCGAATTGCCGACAGGAATTCGAATATGAACTATAACGAGTCAGCCAAATGAGGAATACTAATCCAAATTTTTCGAAAATGGAAACTGAGCAAGGATCTAAGCAGAAAATCTCCTGAACCAAAATCTCAATTCGAGTTGTCTCCGAACTTAATCCACAATGCGAAGATCTTGTCTCCTTTTCTGGCGAAACTCGCGCCAACAACCACAAAGCCAACAAGGCACTTCCATTCTCCACTGTGGGCTCAGCCCCAAGTACGAGATGTCGGTACATGGGTGTATCATGGTGGACGAGCAGAAGTGCCATTGAACCACGGATTTGGAATAATTTCATCACGTGACGTTGAGCTGACCGTAGACTGAGGCAGACGGGCCTCATTTTGGGCCGCGAGAGTCGAGATGGTGTGTTGATTCGATATCCTGTAATGTTGGCTCTCTGCAAGGGCGGATTACCTTTTACTAATGACGAAACGGCTGAGAGGGCTGATTGTACGGATGTACGGCTATACAGTAAGAAAGCACACACATGCTTTAATACAAACGACGTTTCCATCGCAGTATGGCAGAATTTTCCGCAGAACGATACCTGGAAAGGCAGAATAAAGCTTGACAGCCAAGATATGCTTTTCTTTCCCATCCAGGACTATATGGGTATAATCCGTTTTACCATGCATCACGCTGAAAGTGTGATTGAGATTTATGAGTATTCTAGATGACGAAGCTCCATAATGATATCTTCCTCTAAGTCTATCTTATCCACGAAATTGCAGGGCATATTGTGAACGAGAATTAGCCATTGCCTTCGGATGTATGCACTGGTGTTACGCGACATGTAGCTATGTGTATCTCATTTTGAAAGGACGGTCATGGGTGGGATAATTGGTGGAATCCTGACAGATTTATTGGATGAAATGAAAATCATCCGTATCTCCTTTTCTAAGGAATCCAGATCCCGAATCCGAGTTTTTGCCAATTTCAGGATGGATCAAGGCTAATATGGAGCCAGCAAGAGAAGGATGTGATGAGCAGGTAGTGATTCAAAGATTTCCACGGTTCAAGCCTCTGTGCGTGCCCTTAGTAATATAATTGAAACATGTCGGAAAGAAGCTTTACTCCCTTTTGCCTGTACTTATTCCTGAGGCTTCGTTTCATAGGGTAAGTGAGTGACATGAGCTGTAGTAGTGGTAGTAGTGGTAGAAGTGGTAAGTACGCTCGCTGTCTACTCTCCTGTGGTTGATTTTCGGAGTTCGGAGGCTAAGATCGAAAAAGATTTTGACCTAGGATATGTTAGACAAGGGAACCCAGTCAAAGCTCGAGTGTCTAATTCGCATTTTGTGTTCGGTTCTTTCCTAGTCGATTTCGTTCTGACTTTTTTGACCGCTTCCGTCTAAAATAGTCAATAAGCAGGTAGGCAAATTGCAATATGGAGAAAACCCTTCCCCGGCTCTTGCCCGTCTAAGAAGTAGCTCCATATTGAAAGCCAAACCTTGCTCACCTTCTTGTACTACCATCACTTGACGCGGTGGTGCTTACAAGGAAAATACAAGGATATCGGACAGGGAGCTCCTCGTTTCGATTTTTTTCCTTATTATCCTTGTTATCCCGTGGACGAGATGTCAATTATCATGCCACCGGCGTCTATTAGTCGCCTCCAATTCGTTGTGCCGCCAAAGAACAGACGTCACACATGAGGTTCCTAGAATTTTGAGGTTACCCAGTGGCTATCACATTGCTTATCGAAGAGGGATGTCGATTAATCAGATCAACATCGTAATGTAAGTTCAGCCAAGTATTATAGACTGCATTCTGTAGGTAGCAAGGCAAGGGGAGTCCAAATCGGACTTTGAAAAGCTCGATCGAGTCAAGAGCCTGTACGAACCCTTTCGAAGAATTAGTAAATAATCTTTCGTATCTGACAGCGGACACGGCTGTGGGTATCCGTCGTCAAAATAACATGACGTCGGAACCCTGCAGAACTAAAGTCCTTGTGGCCCCTTGTGACTTGACAGAGTGTCGTGGGGGGAGGCTAAGCAGCTCTGTGATGAACCAAGCATGTTAAGTTTGAAGCCGTTCAATTGTGGAGTCATGGAATGCCTTGGTGCAGGTCGGAACGGCCGAGGTGCGGGCCGATACCGATTGAAGACTGGAATATGACTTGCTTCACATCACTGATATCAGGGGTTTCCAGTAGATAGGTCTGCTTGTGTTGTCCGAATCCTGGTCCGTATTTTGATGGCCCGTGACTGCATATATTCGTTACATAGTAATCATCTTTAAGAAGGCCGAGATCCTTCTTTAATGCGGTGAAGCAATCGAAACGTTGATTAAAAAAGAAAAAAAAACAAGCGACGCAAAACACATCCCATCATCACCACTAATTTGTCATCTTTTGGTTGTTGAAGAAGACTCGAGTCTTACCGGCGATCTGTACCTGGTGTATCCCAAACCAACCCGTCCAGAAGACTGCCCAATTTAGTCGCAAGGTCTTCCTTCGACAGACAAAATTGCCGTTTTTGTGATCATACTCATGGATAATTTTTTAGATGAGATATGGAAAAGGAGAAAGTCGAGACGTTGCCGCGAAAGTGCATGGCATAACGGCGTTTCTGCCAATAATGGTAGAATTCAATCAATCACGCATGTAAAAGTCCGGCCACCTGCGGATGTAAAATGATTCAGCTGTAGGGCAAAGTTGTACTAATTGAATTAGTACGAACTGCGAGCTGATGAGAATGTTGGTGATCAGTCCTCGAGGGACCAATTGTAACCATGATCGCGGCAAGTTAATGTTGGTAAACGTTGGACTGACCCTAGAGACGCATGCGAAAGAGGATTAGAAAATATGCAGAATTGCGGCTGTTGAATGGAATGATGAATTGAAAAAGTGATGTAAGAGGGGGAAAAGAGTTAGCAATTAATTATTTGTTTCGAAAATAAAAGAAATGTTTGAATTGTTGGATTGATTTTGGATGTTGAATTGTTTTGGGTGTCTGCCGAGTCTCCCAAGTCTCCCAAGTCCGTCAGCAAACATAGACTGACGGTTGATAGCGGACATGGGAAAGAGTAAAGTTCCGAGGCGCTCCCATAATTGAGTTTTCTACATGTTAGAGTTTGGATGACTTGATTTGTTTGTTTGTGTTTGTTTGTTTGTTACTTAGTTAGCTTCGTTGGCTGGATTCATCTGATTTAATTATCCATCCAGCCCTACAGCAAAATGATCCTTCATCGATCTCCGACGTCACCAAAATGGAAGAAAAGCTTCGAGAAGCCTTACGTACTTGTGCATCGCAAGAAACTTTTGCTGTGCCGTTCTCAGAAATTATGGGAACCGGAAAAGTTTAATGCTTTGAGAGTGTGATTTATTTCTATTTTGGAAAAGGTTGGGTTGGGATTGATGTCGATACCATCCCCAAGGTAGAGAAGAAAGTAGAAGAAAGCCTCTTTTCAACTGTGTCCGCTTGACAAGTCCACATGGCACCCCCGTAGAATATGATTCATCAAAGGGTTCAAAGCGTCTAAAAATTGACAGATCTACAGGTGATGCACCATAATGGTGAGGTGATAAGGTGCTAAAAGTGATAAAAAGCCTAATGCTGCCCTTGACCATTCGTAATTATGTTGTGAGCCGCAGTCTCGAATCGGATTTAAACCGTTTAATTAGACCATAGTTGCACAAGAAAAGCAGTGAACATTTAGAATTCTCGTTAATTGATTCGATTTGATGTTGCACGACCACGACTCCACGTAAGAAATGGCACTCTTACGGTGGCTTTGGCCTTTTTTTTAGCGGATAATAAATCTAGTCTGTATACGTTCCTAGGTTATTTGTGATTTGAGATTTGACCTGGTCTTGAATTTGGCCTGGTCTGTTCTGATTTGATTTGATCTGGTCTGTTCTGATTTGATTTGATCTGGTCATACTCGAAAAAAAGATTGAGTCAGGTCAATGAGGTGGGTTAAATTAATAAAATGCTCTAGAAACAAAATTAATGGAGAGTCCGAATGACAACGGAGGACCTCAGCCGAAAAATGAAGGGGAAGAACATCCACCAGAAACAAGCTTGGAAGTTAAACGACGCTATCTAAGCCTAATACAGAAGAGCACTGATATGAATTGATCTATCAAACTCCAGATTCCCATCTCGTAAAATGCCCAACTTGTTTAGATTTTATCTCACCAAATTATAATTCTATGATATGATATTCTAGCATAATTTATTCGATTACATATCTATTTTCCCGAAGAAACTCATTCAGCCATAATTTAAAATCAAACAATTCAAGGCAGTGAGTGTGAGTGTGTAATCACTGTAGCGTACTGTGCACTGTGTACTGTGTGCATTTGCTCGAGATAATCATTCCTTTGATTTCAGTATCTAGTC
The DNA here is from genome assembly GCF_000146945.2 of Sclerotinia sclerotiorum 1980 UF-70. Lineage (NCBI taxonomy): Eukaryota > Fungi > Ascomycota > Leotiomycetes > Helotiales > Sclerotiniaceae > Sclerotinia > Sclerotinia sclerotiorum. Next base: position 1,440,714 of record NW_001820829.1, read on the forward strand.
TCGAGTTGCTTACCTCTAATCCCCCTAGTCTCTAGATCTACATTTGCTACTGTAGATGGTTAAGAGTCGTTTGGTTGCAGGTCCCATTATTTGGCCCTTGCAACTTTTGCCAACCTTGCAGGTCCTTGCTGCCTCGGGTGGATCATCTACTTTTCGTAATTTTCAATAATCAGAACGCTTGACTTGTCCCCAACTGCATCGATCCTCCTTTCGCCGTACCTGCAATCTAGGATTGACCATGTGAGCTTGCGCTTTTAGTTATGGCGCCCTACCGATACCATGTCAGTGATGGAATTGATACCTGCCCGCCCTACCACTACTCTCACTGTGCTGTGTTCCTCGATCCTCTCGCCAACGGTTTGCGCGGCGGATGACGGCTATTTTTCTTGTTGGTATTCACAGAAAGCCTGGTATGATACCTCTATGGCTACAGCTCGATTTGCCAATTCCAACACCGTCAAACCCCTTACGGAAAAAACTTACCAACAAGGAGGCACACCAGCTCGTCGGCAGGCATTTCCCCCCTCTCTGACAGACTTCGTGTTGACATCCTGCGATGGATTGCAGAACAAACAACATTTCGCAAATTGAATGACAGGCAGTACCGTTCACTCGGAATGGTACAACGGTGTATAAAGCAAGCTGCCGTCGCTCATGATTTTAGAGGGTCAACAGCTCAACCATCATCTTCTCAATCATCACTACACAATTAGTCTACCATTTACAATCTATTTATCCAGCCAGCTTCCCTCATATCAAAATTTCCTCAGCAAAAATCACCACCTCGCCCACATTTCCCAATTGTCCAAGTAAGTCCGAAGTCTACTTGCGCAATAAAACTCCTCTAGAGGAGAGACTTTCGCAACCATCATTGCCATTGATTCCTCATTGCTAATCACGTTGCGACACAGTAGGTCAATTCAACATCTCACTCACCAACTCCCGATACTTATCCGAACAATAACCGCCAAAATGTGCACTCACTACATCGTCTACAAGAGCTGCAACAAGCACTACGACACCAAAGTAGTCGAGTGTGCTCCTTTCAAAGCGACGGGAGTCTGCCCCACCGGGCCAATAAATAAGACACCATCTCACAATGCCGGAGAACCATGTACAAGTGGCTGTCCATCGTAAGTAAGTGCGTTCTCCAGAAATTCCTGCTTATGTCATAATACTGACTTTAGATGCAGAGACTATACCTCACATCTCTAAACCGCATTTCGCAGGCGGCCCCTTAGGAATCCTTCACCCGACCTCCGACGGGACTAGTTGGGTGGAGCAGGATATTTTTTTTGTGGGCATCCTTGCAGATGAAGTGGTTTGGGGCTAGAAGGGGAATTTTAGGACAGAGTTGGAAACCTGAGGTGCAAAGATTGGTCATTCATGAACCGCTGCTGTAATCATACAAGCATACTTGGGAGTTCATGGGACGATATCTCATTTTGTTGTTATTTTTGTCTTGTTATTTTTTCTGGGGGGGATTCTCGTTCTGCTGTGGTAGATTTTTAGTCGACACTTTTTTCCTCAATTACAATCGTCTTTCTCTTTTTAAATCCTATCTATCTATTGAGTTCATCAAATATGTGATATGAACAGTGAAATCATTCCAAAATTACCAATTCTTTAAGGGTCAATGCAGGTCAAATCAACTAATTACTTAACCACCTCCTCGAGCTCGTGTGTCACGGTACGTTCTCATGTTCACTCAATTCCCCTTTTCTTCTGAAATTCTATCAACTCAACATGTGGCGAAAAGGAACTGTATACCATGGTGTATAACTCGAGTGAGGTTGAATGATTTGCCGTGCGGCTTTCTTTGTGTAACTACAGGGCTCATGAAATGAGCGCGACACCCGCCGTCCTCGACTGATAGTCCTTATCAGCTATAATGCGGCTAATATCACGCAAGCAAGGGGCAATCAATGTGACATGGGCGATTACGGATCGAGATAAGGAAAAGGGGAAAAACCCAAGCGCGGTGGAAAATTCTACGTCCAGGGATATGAATCCTTGCATTTTACATGCAGCTATATTTAATCATGTGATAAGGCGGGTCAGAAATCAGGCAATCACCAGTGGGAGCCTAATAATCCTAGTATGCTTTTACAGGGGACATTTCCCAGATGCTGACATTGCGTAAACATCAGTGATATCAATATGAAACTCTCATTATCAAGAGTCCTTGATCACTTTTCCTCCCTTTTCCCGCGTAAGAAAAGAGAATGATATGTCATCGCGCGTCTACCGCCTAGAATATTATGGATTAGTAGGTAATCTAGAATACCTTAAGAAATAGGAATAAATGCTGAACCACTCATACCCAATAGAGATATGATGAGAACTCAGCCATCGGCGCAGTTGTGTGGATCCGTGGCACTCTCGGGAGCAGGAGAGAGGCGCGTATTTACGAGTAATAAACTTAACGAACATGGTGGAATGAGCATTATACCCAGAGTAAGGGTATCCTGGTAAACTAGGGCTCAGGGAATACTCGCGTGTGCCGCCAAAAGACTTTTACAAGGAAAAAGGCGCGGCTTATTAGACGCCACTGGCGCGCAAGATGAATGATATGACGGTGAAGCTGAAGATAACTGCATACAAACAATAAGGCAGCAATTAGTCCACATGTCTTGGGTAAAACTACCGCCATAATACCAAATGGCCTTGGGCTGATATTATTGCTGGAACGATATGTCCTAGTTTGTAGTCTTGCATTCTAGGCAACGTCATCCATATGAAAATTACAACTGAGATGCTGGGAATTGCTTGTCAGGAGTTGCAGCAGACGTCCCGAAGTGGTTCGGATGTCCAGATTTCAGGTTTTGATTCCAAGAGAAAGGATTTGTAATTTTTGGACAATGAATTGATGTAGTGTTTTGACCGAAATCCGAGATGAATGATCAAGCTAGACTGAAAAATGGAAGGGAGACAAATTACGACTGGGATTGTCCTTGAATCTGTTGCCATAAGCTCGTATATATTGATATGCGGTCGAGAGGATAATATAGTATGTGGAAGTAGAAGAAGCATACCTAGGTACCTAGGTAAATTAAAAAGCGAAAAAACGACGCGGAGGTACGGAGTTCCAAAAGAGGTTAGCCTAGAGGTAGTAAGCAATCTTCAAAAGTGTACTGCCGCTATAAATTTTAATTGTGGCCGCTTTAACAAAGTCTCTATCATCAATTTGATTGTCAACCTCATCTTCAAAATATTTGCAGGGCATGAACAACAATGTCAAGTAATATCATTCCAAATAATACTCCATCCTTTTCTTGTCCTTTTTCAAACAAACAGGAGTGTGTTCATCTAACACGGATTGCAACGTAATTCAGATTTTGTCATCAACCACATCATACATAGATTGATTGTATTCATTTCCCATTCCCAAATGTCTATTGACCTCAATTGGGAGACATTGACTACGGGACCTGATGGGATTGCGCTCGCAGAAAAGATTCGAGACTTTGTACATGCCAAGTTCCAGACCGTGACCTTGCCCCGCTTCATCAAGGGTGTCAAGGTTCACACTTTCGATTTTGGTTCGATTGCTCCAGAAGTTGAACTAAAAGATATTTGTGATCCATTGCCCGATTTCTATGAAGATCTAGATGATGATGATGGGGGAAGCGATGAAGATGACGAGGGCTCTAATAGTTGTCAAACAGACGAAGAGAATGAGGCTGCAAAGACTCTGAGAGAGAGAAGGAAGATGGATCGTGTAGAGAGGACAGCTAATGGTTCATCAAATGTATCGAACCCTCCTTCATATACGGATACACGATATCCTGGTTTACGATCAATGCAAGCTTCTGGTGACAACGGAAGTCCTTTTCTGGGTGTTAGTACACCTGGTATTCCAGGTGGAACATCAAATCTGAGTTATTTCCATTCTCAATTAGCTAGTGGATTTTCCGGTACTCAAACCCCACTAGCCGCTGTTGCCGGTGCACACTTGCCCCAAGGATGGCCGGACCGTCCTAGCCCATCCCTACATATGTCGGCTCTCCGTAATCAATCTCATACATCTTTATCCCACACGGCGAGTGAAAGGCCCATGACCCCTCCACAGATTGCGGATCTAAGCCAGCAATCCATACGCGAAAAGGCCAGTGCATCCACTCTTGCTGTCTCCTCTTCGACGACCGGACCCGTAACTCGAGGCGGCGCTACCGAGAAAACGATCCCAGAAGAACAGACCAGTGAAGGCGAAGAGCCAACTTCACCACCACGAAGATTTCGAGAGCCAAAACCGGAAGATCTCCAAACCGTATTCCGAGTGCGATACTCCGGAAACATCAGACTCTCACTCACCGTCGATATCTTGCTCGACTATCCCATGCCAAGCTTTGTAGGCATTCCAGTAAGATTGAATATCACGGGACTGTCTTTTGACGGAGTGGCCGTTTTGGCATACATCCGCAAGAGAGCTCATTTCTGTTTTCTATCGCCTGAAGATGCTTATGCTGCTATTGGCGCAGATGAGAAAGAGGCAGGTGGCTCTGGTGGTATGAAAATGGGGGCTCTTTTGCACGAGATCAAGGTCGAGAGTGAAATTGGACAAAGGGAGAATGGCAAGCAAGTACTCAAGAATGTAGGTAAGGTAGAAAAGTTTGTCCTTGAGCAAGTCAGACGCATTTTCGAGGATGAATTTGTGTACCCTAGTTTCTGGACATTTCTGGTATAAATATCTCAAATGAAATTCATCGAACAACGTCAAAATGTCAAGATTATCAACAGAAGCAGCGTCGATCAATTGATTAAGTTGGAGATTGGCACTGTCCAATACCACAAATCACTAAGATTGAAGAGCAGATTGAATTAATTTGAGAATAATGGTAGCCGACACCCCTGTCCAAGATCAGCCCTGTGCGCAGAATAGACATCGATTGGCAATCAGCGTCCAAGCCAATAACCCTAATGTTGATGGACATCTCAAGTTAAGCTAAGGTCGCCTTGAATCCTTGATATGCCGAATTCATGTCCAACTCCAGCTCCCTGGCTTTGTCCTCACTAACCTCCTCGGTTGCTTTCATCTGATTCAAGGCAATGAGCCACTGAACAATCTTCCCTCTCCCCTCAAAGTCCCTGTCCGTAACCTTATTTACGCTCTGTATGACGTCTGACAATAGCGGATGTAGTTGATCCTTCGCTAACAATCCCAACTTAAGCGCATCCAAAAATGTTATGAAATCTTGAGTCGCCTCGAGAATCAATGTCCCGCTGGTTCCATTGTTGTTGGACGTAGACACATTAATTGGGGGTGCAGTAACGGTGCTAGGTAAACCTATTCGAATCCTTTCCGTGGCTCTAGGGACATCTATCTGTAAAGAATCAGTTAGTTATCGAAGGGCTACAATTAAAATTAGAGGAGATACGCACATCCCATTCATTCTTGAAAGTCTCCAAATCCACAAATTCTCTAGCTACACTTTCATCTGCTAATATAGCTTTGTATTGCTTCAATAATCGATCACAAGTCTCAGTATAGTCTGATTCGGGTATCGCATCCTTCAGATAAGCTCTTTCGAGCTGGTCTAAAGTGATTATAATACTAAATACTTCTGCGACCGAGTCTTGAAGGTCGCGCTCTGCTCTAGATTCTGCGAGCTTCACTTCCTAGAGTCTGGAATGAGCCCGGGCATTTTTGTAGGAAGACAAAGTCTTACCTCGTCCAAATTTATGGTTGCAGATAGTGCGGTATTTGGTATATAACTATGAGGTGTAGGCGCATACGCCGGTTGTCTGTTTTGATACATATTGTTTATGGAGTATGATCGGTATGCTTTCGAGCTCGGGGTCTATCGCAATGGCAGGTTGTTGGTGGGGGAGCTTATTAGGCGTCGCAATTATGCCTTTCGATAGGTAACATTCTGCAGCCGAGGAACATTGAGTCAAATTATGGACCAGAATATTCTTAATGAATTGAATCAATGTATGCGATAGTTTTCCGCATTCTCTTCAGGAATATAGAAACGCATTCGAGATATTGTTGATAACTGCTTCGCTGCTATGGAAGATGGAAGATTTCCACACTGGGAGTGATTGTTGAAGTAAATAGAGCTATTAAATTTTCACCGCCTTTGATACGCTATATCGGTGCTAGCTTATCGCTGTAAAGATTTCCCTCTCAAAAAAATCTTAGAAATTATTTTGCAACTCTATTACCAAAAACTCCAATTCCACCATGGCGAAAAGTACCAAAAAGTCCACTCGTAAATTCGAGAAGAATCATCTTAAGGATACATTGGAGAAGCGCAAAGATGGAGCAAAGTATAAGCAGAGACAACAAATGAAAGCAAAGCGAACAGCACGAAATGCCAAGGATGCCGAATTTTTGGGAGGAAAAGAAGGTGGAGAGGAGGGTTCAAAAGCCAAACCGTCTGCAAAAGAGGATGCATTCGGGAAGATGAGCGTTGATGATTTCTTCCAAGGTGGTTTTGAAGTCCCAGAAAAGCTTGAGAAAAAATCGAAACCAAAGAAAGGAGCAGAGAAATTGGGAAAGAGGAAGAGAACTGAGCCCGAGGAGGAGGAAGAAAACGAATCATCATCTGACGATTCAATTGGGGAGGCTCCAGTAATGAGTGATAGCGAAGATGGTGATGATGATGAGGAAGGATTGACTGGTATGAGCAAGAGTGCCATGGATGCTCTCGCTGAGAAGGATCCGGAATTTTACAAATATCTCAAGGAGAACGACCCAGAAACTTTGGATTTCGAAGACGATGCGGATTTTGCTGAGGTTGACGAATTAAGTGGCGATGAAGACGAGCAACCGCAAAAGAAGAAACAAAAGAAGTCGAAGAAGGCAAAGAAAGAGCAGGTGGCAGAGGAGGAGGAAGAGGAGGAAGTTGAAGAGGAAGATGCCTCAGAGGTCACAAAAGCAATGGTGAAGAAGTGGAACAAAGCCATGACCGAGCAAAAGTCTCTGCGGGCCATGCGACAAGTTGTTCTAGCATTCAGAGCAGCTGCGCATGTCAATGAAGACGACGGAAAGGAATACAAATATTCAATATCGAATTCTGATGTCTACCACGAGCTCCTGCTTATTGCTTTGAAGCAAGTTCCCGAGGTTCTCAATCATCATCTTCCAGTCAAGGAGACTGCGGCTGGCAAAGTCCGAGTATCAACGGACTCGAAAAAGTTCAAGACGCTGTCACCCCTCTTGAGATCACACATTACCTCTGTTCACATCTTCTCTCTTCTCTTTCCGATGCTTCTACCCTCAAACTCACACTTTCCTCTGTCATACCACTTTTACCATATCTTTTATCGTTTAAGAAAGGTTCTCAAAAATGTCGTTAAGACTGTGGTAGACATCTGGTCCGATGCCTCGAGCACAGAAGCAACCCGAATCACTGCTTTCTTGGTCATCCGACGCTTGGCAATAATTGGTGATGCTGGATTAAGGGAAGCTGTTATGAAAACAGTTTACCAAGGGTTGCTCAAAGGAAGTCGGAATACTACCATACATACTATCCAGGGAATAAATCTTATGAAGAACTCCGCTGCTGAATTGTGGGGAATCGATCAAGGTGTTGGATATACCACAGGTTTTACATTTATTCGACAATTGGCAATCCACTTGCGAAGCAGCATCACAAATAACCAGAAGGAATCATACAAGCAAGTCTACAACTGGCAATACGTCCATTCTCTTGATTTCTGGTCGACTGTTCTAGCTGAGCACTGCAATTCTTTGAAGGAGGCCGAAACAGGAAAAGAATCCCAACTTCGGCCGCTCATTTATCCAACCGTTCAAGTCACACTCGGAGCTATGCGTCTCATTCCAACTTCTACTTATTTCCCACTTCGATTCCACTTGATCCGTTCATTACTTCGACTGTCCCGAGCCACTGGAACATACATTCCTTTAGCATCTGTTTTACTCGAGGTTCTTAATTCCGCGGAAATGAAGAAGTCTCCGAAGCCGAGCACACAAAAGTTCTTCGATTTTACATCCAATTTCAAAGCTCAAAAGTCATATCTTCGTACACGAATTTACCAAGATGGTATTGGAGAGCAGGTGGCTGAATTACTTGCCGAATTTTTTGTCCTCTGGTCTACTAGCATTGCACTTCCAGAACTCACATTGCCAGTTGTCGTAATGTTGAAGAGATGGCTTAAAGATGCTTCAAACAAGAGCTCTGGAAACAAGAATAGCAAGGTGAATTCCATGTTTGTACTCCTCATCCAAAAATTGGAGGCAAACTCGAAATGGATCGAGGGAAAGAGAGCTAAGGTTGAGTTCGCTCCCAATGATCGAGCTGGAGTTGATGGTTTCCTGAAAGGATTCGAATGGGAGAAGACTCCACTGGGAGCATTCGTTGTTGGACAAAGGAAGCAGAGAGAAGAGAAGGCAAAGATGTTGGAAGAGGGTAGAAGGGAAGAAGATAGGAAGAGAAAGTTGGAGAGAGAGCAAGAAAAGGAGATGGGCAGTGATGACGATTCTGAGGTGGTGTCAGATGAGGAAGAAGACTCTGAAGCGGGCTTTGAGGGTGAAGAGTAAACTTTGGTACTTGTGATCGTTGTTTTTTTTTCTTCGGAAAAGTGTTGGGAATATCTATGTCGGGAGTTTGGTGGCCAAAGATTGCATACCTCTATGAATGGTATGTTGTATGACCAAAATTAGAAGTGGAGCGATAGCTATATCTCTAGTTCTAAAATGAATTCGTATTAATGCAGCTGGCTACGGCCAACGATTCTTATCTGCGACCAATCTTTTCAAGAAACTTATGTGAGAATTCTCCTAGCGACTATCAAGTGCCTTCAGACACAAGTAAATGAGCTCTCGATCATCTATCCATCTATGCAAGATTTCAAAAATAATACTAAATATCTAGGCAATCTTCCATCGCTTAAGATGCACAGCCAATCAACTTCGGCGTGCGAATTTTATGATCCTTGATTGGTCAATGCAGAGCCAAATATCCTGAGCTTCAACGACCCGTTCAATGTATCGCTCTTATGCACATGGTTTTCAGTTATGAATTTCTCCAATCACTGTTCTAAGTAGACAGTGGGAGTTTCTGAGGTATTTCTTCAAAGTTTTCACCAAATGACGATTCTTGCCTCGCCAACAAAAGGCGCAGCCTATCAGACGTGGAGCCTCTGGGATATTTCAACTTCTGTGGTGGAACCTCCCTGCATATGGTTATGCGGGAACTTTAATTCGACAAGCGCCCATGTGGTGCCCTCGATAGGTTGATTGGTTTCTTGAATAACTTTGGCGAATCGAGCACGTTGTTGCTTCGTTGAGTACTGAGGGGTACTGGTGCTTATCTTGATAGTTACGGAAAATCGATTGTGCTGGATACTTTACATGCTTTTACCCCTCCTCATCTTTCTCATCTCTTCTTCCTGTCATCATTAATATCTTTCAACCCGCAGGATCGAATACTATCAACTACGTATCAAATATCTTTGCCAAAGCAATGAGAGAGTATCATGGCTTCTCTTACCCTTAACATGCTACAGGAACCAAGAATTCAAATCTTCCTCTTAGGAGCAACTTTATTTCTCTTCATTGCTGTTATTTTCATCACAATAACTACTACTTTTACCTCCAAAAGCTCAGAGCAAGAAGAAACACCAAGCGCGTTGAAATCTTTCCTCAAATTTTTCTACGCCTCGTTTCTCAAACCACATAATGGAGATGGAACTGAGAATGGCCAGCAAGATGCTTTGGAAAGTTTTTACAAAGCACAAGCGAGTGTCTATGATGCGACAAGGAAAAGATTATTGAGGGGAAGAGAAGATATGTTAGCGCTGGTGGCGGCACAATTGGTTAATAAGAAGAATAGGGAACATAGGCATGAGACGAGACGGATTTGGGTGGATGTAAGTCTTTTATTCTTATTAACATGCTTAAAATACTTTTCAACGTTCAGACACCATTGAACCTTCAAATACTCCAATGGGCTAATAACTTCAAATAGATTGGCGGTGGAACCGGATGGAACATCGAAGCCATGTCTAAATATGTTTCAGTCCCAGAGTTCTTCTCCAGTATATATCTTGTCGATTTCTCACCCAGTCTCTGTGAAGTCGCACGAAAACGATTCCAGCGTCTTGGCTGGAAAAATGTCAAAGTCGTATGTCAGGACGCTCGTACCTTTCGTCTCGAAGATCATGAAGATCTAGATATTGGAAGTGTTGGCTTCTCGCAGTCGCCTACCTCCAATTATTTCTCAGATGCAAATGGTGTTAGTGGTGCGGATCTTATTACTTTGTCCTACAGTCTATCTATGATTGTGAGTTTCCATGTTTCACTGCGTATCAGGATGCCTCAATTGCTAATGACATATAGCCTGACTTTTATTCGGTCATCGATTCTTTAGCGAAGTTACTTGCTCCCACGGGAACAATAGGTGTTGTAGATTTCTACGTCCAATCAATTGTGGATCTCAGCTGTAGAAACTACACAGGCGGCATGATAAACCGCCATGTGAATTGGCTAGGAAGACTATTCTGGCGCGCTTGGTTCGATGTCGATCGTGTGAATCTAGAGGCTGGTCGGAGAGATTACCTCGAATATCGATTCGGCACTGTCCTCAGCGCAGACTCGAGAAATTACCTTTTAGGTTCTATCCCTTACTACATGTGGCTCGGTTGTCAAAAGAAACCCGCATCTTCACTCGCGGCTCCAAATTATCCCCATGAAATAGTCGAACGACTTGATGCTGCTGCAACGGAATCTCCGTACTTATCTCCAATCAATCATACCAAAGCACTATCGCGCAATATCGACAGATCAACACCACTGGAAATACGATCTAAAGCATTCGAAGCCGCTATTGTAAATCTATCTGCAAATCTACCACTTCCCTCCTTCTTCTACCAAAATCATCACTGGCGAATCCGTTACGACGAGCCAGCTCAAAAAACATACCCAATTCTAACAAAAATACATCTACGCCTTCACCTGGGAAGACACTCGCGTGGACGAGCGACTCCTAAACATCACCCACAACGACGTAATCCTAGCCAATCACAAGCGCAGGGTGACATCATCCTCTCCTACGCTCTCAAATCCCCACGCCAGAATTCACGCCATCGATCTAAACCCCAACCCAAAACCACCTTCTCGAACTAAAACTCGCCGCCTACACTGCGCTCCCCTATTCCGATTTCTGGAAACTCTTCGGTCTAGGAAAACACATCCATTTTCGGGACTTACTCCTCACGCATCTTTCGCCCCATATGTCTTCACGCGCTTTTCAATACTGGCTAAACCATAGCCAAGTTTTCACAGACAATTCTCGCGGTTTATACGATACGGGTGGTTCTCGCCACGCTATTCGCATCATTCGTCTCTTATCCCAAACCCTCGGTTTTAGTCGTGAAATCAAAGCTCTACTGCACTCCAAAACACTCAACGAACAGCGCGAAATTTGGAAATCGAAGATTCGTCCTGTAATTATGAGTAGACTATTCGCCTACCTCGTTGTATCTCAAGAGAAATTCCTCTGGAATGCACTCGGGGTACCGAAAAACCAACTCCACATGTTAGAAGCGGATTATATTGCGTCTGAAAGCGCAGCGCGAAATGCGTCGCCGTTGGAATATTCAGAAACAGATTTAAAGAGGAGTAAAGGGCGTGCAGTGTGGGAGTATATGGTTCAGACGCTAGATCCAGTAATTGAGAGTTCGGTGATTGGGGAGGAGAATCCGTATTATCTTGTTTGTCTCCAGGGGTTTTACACGCGGAAATGTCATCCAGATTATTTGAGGGCGGGGGCTCATCGCAGCTTGTCGCGTCCTGGGGCGTTTGATGGGTTGAGGATTCATACGGATGAGATTGAGGAGGTGTTGCGGAGGATGGCCCCGGGTACGCTTACTATCGCTGTTGTGATGGATAGTATGGATTGGTTTGATCCAGGGGCCGAGGCTGCAGAAATGCAGATTAGGAAGTTGAGTAAGGCATTGAAGATGGGTGGGAGAGTATTGTTAAGAAGTGCAGCGTTGACACCGTGGTATATTGCCACATTTGAGAGATTGGGATTCAGGGGTAAGAGAGTGGGTGCGAGAATTGGAGGGGCTTGTATTGATCGGTTAGTAATTTTATGCTCGCAATGGATGGAAATTTGCTAATTGGTTTAATATCTAGTGTTAATATGTATGCTTCCTGCTACTTACTAACTAAAGTCGAAGATCTGGAACTGTTGAGTCCGGCATCTAGTCCTGCGGGTATTTCAGGCAGACAAGGATCCATGGATTTGGAGAAGTTGGAAATTTGACTCTTCGACAGTGTGGGATTTCACAAAACAGCTGCGAAAGTTCTAGATAGTGGTAGTAGTAGAAATATTCTTTGTGGAAGGCCGATGAGGAGTAATTCGCTTTGATCCATTAACCTTGGTTGTATTAGATAAGAAAATTCCTTCATAGCAATATTAGATCGTATCTCTATCCCAACGAAGAATTTGAGAAAACACCGAGCCCAAATCGTATTAGAGGAAAGTCAACACCAAACGTCTTTTTTTTTTCATTTCATAAGGACCTTTTCCCATACTCCTCTACGGAAAAATCCTAACTTGTCTAACAGCGTTGGACCTCAATAACAAGGCGCCTGAATGATCTGTGGCAGGAATTTGTAATTAAACGTCATCAAATAGTAATCCCCGCTAACTATGCATCTCAGAACCCATTGTTCTAAAGTAAAGTATTACTGAATAGTGATGAGAAGTCAGTATATTGTTCTTGACATTCAAGTAAGCTCTAACTGAGTCAAATCAGGACGGAGCTAATAACTCCATTGAGCCACTACGACGGTATTCTAGGCTGGTACATTTGGCGAGCTTTCTCGAATGATAACTGAAACTTCTGAGCTACGAAGTTTGGCCATGGGTATAACCTCCGCTGCTTGGCTGGAAGGATATACGAGCTGATGCGGGACTTGAACCCTGAATTTAAAGCCAGGGTCTTGAGGCTTCTTCAAATTGGCTACGCGAAGCGGATGGGCAGGGAAACATTTTCTTAGTGAGACTTTATTTATAATATAGGAGACTCGAAGTAAACGAAGAAAAGCACGGTGAAAGAGAGCTTACGCACTTATGTACTTATACAATTGACAGCGGCAGGGAAAATCAAATGGTGTGATAAAAAAACACATTCGCTAACAAGTAGTGCAGACCGGAAGAAACAAACGGGACGTATCCATACGTCCCCAAACAGGTGAAAATCAATTGCGACGCAGGATAAGAAAAATAACAGATATCTCTTCTCATCTCATTTCGTAATCGACTCTCCGGTCCGCTCTCAACATATAATTGTTTCTCAACATTGACAAACCTAATTTAATTCAATTTATTCCCGTACGATTGAAATAGGGAAAACCATGAATTACGTTGTACGTTTCCTTGTCGGGACTGCCACGATGCTGCACTCGATCCTACAACCCTGTCAATACTTGTCTCGCAACGAACTGAATCAAAGTTTACTTGCCTGGTGTAACGCCTTTACCAAATCCAAATATTCTCAACAGAGCACGAACAGGCCAAAAGGTTCCAAATTTCACAGCTAGTGCTGCCCATACTACGAAACCGCTGATATACGGATGCTGGCGAACGACAGGCCCTACAGTTTCCAACAAATGTTTTGCAGATTGGCTAGGATCTTCAAAAGCTCTCACACCAACTTGCTTCACAGTGCTCAAGTGTCTGGGAGTATCTTGATATAATTGTCCTGCAGCATCCTTCACAGTGTCCAGATGTCTGGGGGCATCCTGATATAACTGTCGTGCTGCAACCTTCGCAGTGCCCAGATGTCTGGGAGCATCCTGATATAACTGCCATGCCGCTACCTTAGACCGTTCTAGGAGGATTGGCGTTTTCTCTATAGCAGAGTTGAGTGCAGGTTGAATCTTAGCCGCAGCTGTTACAGCAGCCTCTCTCCCACTTTCATATGCCCCTGGAGCCTTGTCAAGTACATAATGCACTGTCTTTTGAGCTTCCACCATAGCTTTGGCATAAAGTGTTGATGAATTGTCGGCCATGGCTATTTATTGTATTATGATTGTAGATGAGAAGTAATTTTGGATTTTGAAAAATGTAAAGTCGGACCTTGAGGCAGACACAACATTCAAAACATGACACCGCATACTCCCCATACTGCGGGGTAACACAACCTACACCTCCACTTCCTTTACAGTCATGCAGTAGGAGACCATGTGGCTTGATTTCAACCACTCGATCGACATTTTAGATGGTATAGAGGCTGTTGATTTGGTTATGATGTACAAGGGTACCAAAAACACTTGTTACAGGTATACTCGAGAATTGATTGGTGTTGAATTCATCTCAAAGACCACCACTCAAGCGCGGAGCCCGAAGCGCGGAGCCCGGAGCACAGACCATTGAAACTGGTGAACCCTCAAGCAGTACCTAAGATTAGAATTGAAATTGGGGGCGGCCGCCAGCCGATACCCCTGAAACTAAGAAATTTGCTACTGTATTTCCCCAAATTTAGCGGGCGCCTATCCTCCAATCTTTCTCCACCCGCTCTTATCTTCAAGTCAATTGTCTCAACACATCCCACCTCTCATTCAAATTCCATCTTTTTTTTTTTTTTGGTTTTTCGAAAACATAACATCATAATGCGCTTTTGTTCTTCGTAGAGTATATCAATGCGATAATTCATAATGGCAACCACTATTCACGAAACACCAGAGTGGGAAACTCCAACACCGAAACAATCTTTTCTCAGCAAACATAATCCCTTTTCAAAACCAAAATCGATACTTCCCACCACGAAAGAGGGTTCTTCGCAATCATTGGGTCATGCTGCTGCGATAGGAACCTTCGGAAAGCCTACATTAATTGAGAGATTCAATCGTGTATTGCCTGGAAATCGCACATACTTTGGAAGGAGTCGCAAAGTATTTTTGTTGATTGTAGGAGGAATAATCGTATTATTACTTGTGTTGATTCTTGGATTGGGGCTTGGTCTTGGGCTGAAGCATTCATCGTATGTATATTTGACGATTTATTATTGATCAACTGCTCATCATTCTTTAATTCTGCGAGTGCATGAATCGACTTGCGCATCATGTCACTTCCTGCTACTCCACTTTACAATTGCTAGAAATTAAGTACTAATCTGCAAATAAAGGTCGAAAGCACTACCCCTTCCTTCACACGGTGGAGTATTCACAGGAGATCTCACATACTATGCACCAGGTCTCGGCGCATGCGGGATTACATCCTCATCTACTGAATCCATTTGCGCCGTATCCCACATCATCTTTGATGCCGCTTCAACCAGTTCAAACCCCAATGCCAATCCTCTCTGCGGAAAAAAGATCAGGATAACTCGACAGAAAGATTCGGGCACAGGGAATAATACAGTCGATGTAACGGTTGTAGATAGATGTGTTGGATGCAAGGCCGAAGATTTGGATTTAAGCATAACGGTTTTCGAAAAGTTGGCATTAGAATCACAGGGTAGAGTTACTGGAAGCTGGGCCTGGTTACAGTGAGCTGCAATATAGGGCAGCTTTTAAGCGATGGCATTTAATATTGAGATACCCCGGATGTTTTCCTTCTTTTGGGCAGGGCTTGGTATATGTTCAGCGTGGATTGTGGTTTAATTAATTTGGTAATGGAGATACCCTTGGTTTTTGGTACGATTTGGATCGGCCTTCTTTGATCAGATAAATGGGTACACAACGTTATCAATACCCATTTTGTCAATATTTCAAGACCTGTAATGCATTGAGACATTCCATGATCGAAATGCAAGAATACCATATTAGAACTCTGGTGCTCTTGGGAATCACTCGAATATAAAGCAATAGTTTTGCCAGCCTCCGATTAAGAGGGAATTCAGTTATTCACTCTCGAATCTATCTTATGAGATCAATGGCCTGTTATTACAATGATAATTTGCTGCTTCTCCGATTCTGTATTACCTTGATTGACATTCTGCTTTTGTTGAATTATAGCTTATGGATGTGCTCACTTCTACCTTTTATCCTTTCTTATTCTTCCAAAGCTTTCAGGGCGATCACAATCTCAACTATCTTCGCCATCGGGAGAAACATATACACCTCGTCCCTTTTTCAGGTGAGAAATTCGTTGGTCTAAACTTCGAGGCAGGAGGAATTTGGAAAGTATAACTGAGCCCAGAATCATCCTATATATGATTTATTCACAACTAATCTCCAAAGGACTCCCACAATATATCAATAATCATACTAATCACTCAAACAAGCTTGAAGCACAAGATGAGATGAATAGATGTCGGAAATCACGTGTCAACATACACGTGCTCCTCTGAGTGGATTCCAACATTTAGCTTCTCATCTTACCATTCAAAACCCTTGTTAAAATGGAGCTCCCCCGCAGTTGAAACAGTTGTACTCCGTGCGGCCCGAGAAGCACTAGAAAAGTACACGACGCCTCAACATCATCCGTCTCGAGCTTTGGTAGTATGTAAAAGCTTGGCATCACTCCTCGTTATTTACACTTTTGTACACAGTGAGCTCTGTTGTTAAGATCTATTTTGCTTCGCCTTTTTGATAAAAGCATTTCAAAGTGGTGTGATTTACAGTTACTGTATTCATTTTTCGACCATTTCGAGTTTTACATGATTGAGATTGTATTTACATTGACACAGCTGGTTTGTATCTCCTCTCCCCCTTAAACCGTCTTTCTCTTACATTTTTATAGATACTGAATTTCCAAGTTATTTGATCAAATTTGAATATATTTATACCTACAACAATATCCATCTAAAGAATCATCAAATATGGCTTGGATATCAAGAGGTCAATCCGGTTTCGTCCAAGATACTCCCAATGGACACACATCCGCCGTCCCAGCCATTGCCACTCATTGCGGCTCCCTTTGGTGTCTCTGGAGTGACCCATCGGGCGACTTGTACTATGCCATCGGTGACAATGATATCTTCCAAACTCGAGTTCGCTTTCCCGACCAAGGAATTCCAGTTATGGCTGAACTTCTCGGCCGTCTTCATGCCGTAATCGTAAGAGCTGACGGAAAAATTGCTCATTATGAATATAACGATGCGGGAAAAGATTGGGATGCTCCTACTATCCTTGACAAGGGCCCAGGACTGTGGACAGACACTACACCAGCGCTAATGAGCCATAATAATAATTTGATTCTGGTATATATCCAGAATTCATACTTGTATTATTCAACATGGACATTAGATTCCGAGGATCAACCAATTTGGAAATATCCTCAGGAAGTGAGTGGCATTAGTAAGGTATCTGGTATACCTGCTTTGTTTGTGTTGAATGGAGATTTACATGTGCTTTGTTCCTCTTTAGATGAGGATCGCACAATTCTCGGCTTCAAATATTCGTTGCCGGAAGATGTGTGGAATTCTTGTGATGATGTTAGTGAGGGAAAGGCTGCACAAGGTGTTTCTGCTACTTCTTATGGTGGAAGTGCGTTTTTGGCTTTTCAGGAAAATGGCCCAGGGAATACTTCTCATGTGATTTATATGAGCGAGTATAAAGATGGGATGTGGCATCCTCAAGAACCTATTGCTGGGCAAACTTCTTTTGATCCGCCACAATTGGCTGTGCTTAATGGGAGGATTAATTGTATATTCAATTCCAACGATGATGATAGGGAATTATTGTGGTATTCAAGATCTTTGTTGGATTATTCTTTGGATTCTTGGATGGCGGAAATTCCTGATGATACTCTACTATCTAATATGACTATCCCTGGAACCCACGATAGTGAGATCTTCCCTCTATTCAATACCGAAAAATCACACTGACAACTTCTCAAACAGGCTGCGCAGAATCCAACATCCCTTTCGTACGCACCCAATACCTCTCCATAAAATCCCAACTAATCGCTGGTCTCCGCTTCCTCGATCTCCGCGTCCGCGTTCACACAGAAGACGGGCAACTCTACATGTACCACGGCGGCATCCCCATAAACATGCCCTTCTATCTCAAATTCGACTTCGTCATGCAGGAAATATTCGATTTCCTCTCCCAACATAGCCAAGAAACAATCCTAATATCCATCAACAACGACGACACCTCAGGCAAAGAACCCCCTTCAGTATTCTACTCCGCAGTCGCCAAACACATCACATCTATTCCTCCCTATCCCTCCGGCGAACCCCGCTGGCTAACCTCAACCGCACCTTCAACACTCGGTGAAGCCCGCGGAAAAGCAGTATTATTCCGCCGCTATAAGTGCGAGGAAGATCTAGCTCCGGAGGATAAAATGGGTTTAGATCTTAGTGGGTGGTTAGATAATAATCCTGATTTTACATTAGTAACTGAAAGTGGCGTGACGATTCATCTGCAGGATAAATGGCAGTATTCGCATAGGATTCCGTTGAAGGGATTGGTGGAAAGTAAATATGATTATGTGGTTCGTATGTTGGAGAAAGCGCGGGATGGGGCGGAGGATGAGTGGTTTCTTAATTTTATGTCGGCTGTGGGGGATCCCGTGCAGAGGGGTGAGGTGGCCGAGAGTCATGTATGTTTATTTTCCTACTCCTACTTTCTTTTCTTACCACTCCCTCTAGCTTCCTTTCCTCCATCTCTCATCATCTCTCTCCATCTTCATTCACCACTCACAATTTCCCAAATAACTAACCCAACCCCCAAAACCCCAGTGGATAGCAGTAGGCGCGCACAGTAAATTCATCGGCACCTTTATTCAAGGAATGAATCCGACTCTTCGTACGAATTTTGATTGGGGCATTAAAAAACGCTATGGTGTTATTCCGATGGATTATCCGGAGTTGCCGAAGGATTCGGATTTGATCGCTTTGGTTGTGGGGTGTAATATGTAGGTTGGGGGAGGGTGGTTGGTTGTAGGTTGGGTATGGGGAATGGGATATGGGGAGCGGGGAAGGATGTTGGGATATGGGGGATGGGGGAGGATATGGAGGGGGCGGGTGAGAGAGTGTATATATGTGTACATGGGATGGGATGGGATGGGATGGAATATTGGTGTGGGGGAATAGAAAAGGGGGGAGGAGGAGAGGGAACGGAAGGGGAGCGGAGATAAAAAAAATAACGTGACAGTAAAAGGAGAGGGTATTGATTGATATAGATATATATATAGAGGGATCTAAGAGTATTTAGACAGGTATTTAGTTAGATATAAGATTACTTATAGATTGTTATACTCAAATCTATATATATAGGAAAAATACTAAGTAGATGGATTATTTATATCACATTACATTATATCATATCAAACACGATCACAATCACCAAATCATTAGAATCATCTCACAACCCTCACAACCCTCCCAAGCAACCCGCACACATCCACACACCCTCAAGCCCAAAATCCCACAAACATAAACTCTCAAAAAAAGTTATAAAAAAATCTCATAATTCCCGCTGGTATGCTAACAAACTAAACAATACATACGTATATGCATGTATGCATGTATGTATGCATGGATTCCCAAACCTCCGAATTCATGCTCTGTGTTAACCTTATCGAATGAAAGATTCGAGTCTGTTACGTTAAGGTATGAAAGAGCATGGTATGGAATGTATACAAAAAAGCATCGATATCCATATCCATATCCATATCCATATCCACACCCACCACATCCCTCCATTTGTTCTTCCCATTCCCAAGGCAACAAATCCAGACGCATGTAATTGGGCCTATTCCCATCCGAATGCATAAGAGCAAGTAAGCAAATAAACAACCAGCCGCCAAAAGAAAGAAAAGAACAAACCCAAACTCCTAGCCGAGGAGAAAAAGACAGGTCAAAAATAAATCAACGCCGAGAAACACTCCCCGATCTACCTACGCCTACACCCACGTGCGCAAGACCGAACCATTTTCTCCCGTGGCCTGGTGTAGCTATCGAAGCA
The DNA here is from genome assembly GCF_000146945.2 of Sclerotinia sclerotiorum 1980 UF-70. Lineage (NCBI taxonomy): Eukaryota > Fungi > Ascomycota > Leotiomycetes > Helotiales > Sclerotiniaceae > Sclerotinia > Sclerotinia sclerotiorum. The sequence continues at coordinate 1,460,554 of NW_001820829.1, forward strand.
GAACTATTTTCTTTTTCCTTGACTGCGTTATTCTCCTTGCTGTTTTCCTTGACTATCTCCGCTTGTGCATTTTCACGTTTTTCTCTACCCATACCAGAACCCGAACCCGAACCTGAACCTAAAGCCTTAATACCCTTTTTCTCACCGCCAGCTCCAGCTCCAGATATACAACCTCTCACTACCTCATCCCCATCATGAGCACCATCACCTCCGAATCTTCTTCTTTCCCTCGCACTCACCATTACACCCGCACACGCACTCCTCGGTCTCACTACATGCTCTCGATGAATTTGCGTCGAGTGCATTCTGTTCCTCGAAATAGGTGGTGGTGTTGCACTTCTCTCTCTCTCAACTTCCACATCATCCTCTTCAAAATATGTCGTCTTTTCGACCATATTCCCACTCTCATCACTACCATTTAACTGATAATCACTCAAGTCCGTTCGTCGACTACTATATCTACTATTCCTCATCGGCATAGTTTGATACTTTGTCCTGCGGTCTATATTTGAATTGGAACTGGAACTCGAGGTTGAGTTTGAATTATTAGTAGGTTCAGTTTCTGATCTCCCAAAGAACAATCTCGTAGGCAGTAATCTCCTGAAATCCTTTTCTTTACTTCCCTCTTTCTCTTTGGAATTTTCTCTAGGAGTGTTTGGGATACTCGCAGATACAGGCGCTAGCGGCATCTTAGGATTAGAATCATGACTCGTATTGATAGAAGCTGGAACATGTTTCCTCAATTTTGATGTAGCAGCTGCTAATGAAGATCTTCGGTCCGGTGCAGGAGGCTTGGATGTCTTTTCATCTAGAGGCGTAGATGATCTTTCTATCTCCCTCCCTGCAAAATGTCGCTCCCGACGATCCTCAACTCTAGATTGTGGCCTACGATCTAAATAACCAGAGGTAATTGTGCCATCACTTTTCGGGTGAGTCTCAGCTTGAGATAGCGCTCGAAGAATTTCGTAACGTCGAGCCGTAGAATTTGAAGCACGAGAACCAGAATTTGAGCCAGACGGGACACGTGTTGTGGGATAATCATTATAGGTTCCATCGACACCCCATGCTCTCATAGTATCGCGCTCGCGAGATGTAGTATTGAAGGAGAAGAATTCTGGTGTTTGATTTCCGCTTTGAGGTTGGCGAGTGGGAGGATGAATCTTGGTCCCTTCGGCGGCACTGTCGGTACTGTAATTGGTTAGAGTATCTAATTCATCTGTCTCCAATGTTTCCGTATCCCATCCATGTCCTTCACGTCGACTAGTTACTGTCTCCCCAGCGCTGCGTGGTCGTATAGATGTAGTCGATTGATATGGATTGTAGGTAGCAGGAGGTACCGAAAATGTCGATGTATTATGAAGGAATGTAACCTCATCTTCGTTGGCTTGACGTCTTTGATTCAAGGTATCATCGGAGTTTTTATAATTTCTCAAAGTGCCAGTGCTAATAGTATCTGGCGTAGGTGGTAATTTCTGCGATGTTTCGTACCCATTCCCATCAGTCGTGAGTCGAAGACTACCCTCGTTGAACCTTTGTATATCCTGAATACTATCTCGCTTTTCCGATCGAGCTTTGAGTCGCATACTGGTACTATTGTTATATTGCTTTTCCAGATTACTCCTAAGCTTTTCAAGGCGTTGCAATGGCGAAGCAGCAACATAATTCATTGACAGGAATTGACTTCTCCTACCACTAGAATTAGGTGAAGGTGATGGTATTCGCATAGGCATAGTTGAAGCTGGACGTTCATCAATCCACTTTTCCACTGAAGAGCTCGTTCGTCGATGTTGTTTTGGTGGAGAGGCCTCAAAATCTTCGTTCACGGCAGATGATTTTTCTCCATAAACGCTCAAGAATGAACTCTCACTCAGAACACTTAATGAAGGACTAGCCATTCCACTTTCACTACCTTCTTCTGGCAACTTTGGAAGAACAACATCGCTGTAATTGTTGGTGTTAGGAAGATATAAACTTCTCAAGGCTTCCACACCTTCACTTTTCTCGGATAGAAATGAAGGCATCCTAGCAATAACCTGCGCAGTATCTTTTCCTTTAGGAGTTCTCGAAGTGTCTCTATCGAAGTTTGGAGGTGAACTTGGCATTTCCGTTCCGTTGCTGTGATCGTAGAAGTCATCTCCATATTGCGTCTCGAAACTCCTTACATCTTCTCGTTCCTGTAATAGTCTCGCAATTTGAGCTTCCAGTTGACAAATGATACCAACAGCTTCTTCGACTGCCTGATCCCGTTTCTCTAACTCTTTGAGTAATGCTTCATTGACTTCTTGCATTTCTGTCTGATCCTGGATCTGGCTCCTCAAATGTTCTAATTCCGCTTCTAACGCTTCTTGTCTCTGTCGCCGATGAAAAAGCTCCAGTTTTAGATCGAAATTCTGTTTATGTAAGGTCGAGACAGTCTGGATGAAAATGATTAGTACTTATTCACTAAAGATAAAATAAACCAAGTATTAAAAAAAACCTCACCTCTTCCATTTGCTTAACACCCATCGACTTCTTCCCCGGTTGACCCACTCCACTTGAGCTCGGTCTTCTCTCCTCCCTCTCCCGCACAACTCCGCTACCACCACTACCCCTATTGACTGGCGAACTTTCAATTTCCCTAGCCATATTAATACTCCCACCAAAATCCCCACTCAATCTCCTCTCCCTTCCCTTCCTCTCCCTCAACCTCTCTTGCAAGAAAGCGGCCCCACCCGATTGCGCACTCATTCTTCCGGACCCCAAAGGCAAATGTGCACTTGAACTATTCGTACTCTGCGACGAGAGAGTGGGTGTTGCCATATTTATTCTTGTATTGTTACTTGAAGAACTGGTCGCAGAATCATGGTAGAGTGGCATGCGTGGTGTTGAAGATATGCGACTTCTTCGAGATCCTTGACTGCCATCTTCCATATTCGGAAGATGGTTCCTTTTTCCTGTCAGATTTATGTTTTTGATTTTGCTTTTGCGATTGTTATATAGAGTTTTTGTTTTGGATTGACTTGGAGTGACTAGGGTAATACCGTATTTGCTGTATGTTGAAGCAAGGGCGGGCCGTACTAAAGTTGTAAATTTAGAAAGACGGGATGATTGAGATAAATCAAGGATGAAATATCAGCTTTGACCAAAAAAAGAGTGTATGATATGGTACTGGATCATTTGTGTACTATGGTTGAACTGGGAGTATTCTCGTTTGTTACCATCCAGAGTGATTGATCTTCCTCACATCGATATCTGCTGGGTACAGGAAGATCTATGCATATGCAATGCTGCTACAATGCACAGGAATGACCCAAAAATGAAGCTTGAGAATTTTAACCCAAAGAATTAAAGCTCATATAGGTAAGTGTGATGTTGTTGAGTATTAAAAGCCACCCCCCAAAAAATGATTGACAATAGTGAAAAGTTTTGGTTTGTTTGTTTTGTTTTGTTTCACAATCTTTGGGTGGAATGTGGGTGACACAACCAAGCGTTTCCAGGCCGATGACCTTCTACCTTATAAGACCTCACACCCCAACTTTGTTTTCTCTGTTCGGAGTGAAGTGAAAAATAGTAAAAGGAAAGAAGTGAAAGCTAGTATTCTAGTTTGTATGAATAGGCACCTAGTATCCAAAGTCAGGTACAGAAATAAGGTTTTGAAGTGACATATGGCTACGTGCAACTTACCATTCCCTAAAAAGACCTTGTAACTTCTCATCTTATCCGTCCTAAATTTTTCTTCGTCTGAACTAAATCTTGGTAAAAATGTGGTAAAAAGTAAAAGGTATAGAGGGAGATCAATAATGCCTCATCTGCAATTATATATCACATATCAGTTATCACATTTCTGCTTTTCTATTCTATCTCATCCCTTTCCTGTACAACTCTTCCGATCTTCCCACAAGCATCTCCAACATCAAACCCTCAAAGTGTATAAAGTAACCCTTAAATAATTAGCATTACTTACACTAGATTAAATCACTATCCTAACTTTACCTCTAATCGGCGACGATGGATCAACCCGCAACCTTGTACTTTTTACTAAAATTCATCGGGAATATTTCATTGGTTGAGTTTTGTGTTCGCATAGCGACATTATGTACAACCAATTGGATAGGGACTCTTTTTAGAATTTTGTGAAATTCTAGAATAAGGAATAGAGATTCAAAAAAAAAGACTATACATATCAACTAATAGATGGTATTTTCTCAGCTATCAAATGCTATTTGTATGATATGTGATTAAATATAGGGTTTCTAGATCATTTCCTTGAATGTCTGGGTGGTGGTAACTTGTGATATAATGAATCTGACATCACGGCTCACTGGCGGGGAACTGTCTCCTGGTTATCAGATTCCTCTCGATCTCTGGTAAATTCTATAATGATTTTCTGTATAGAATCAACGATGAGTACATGATGAATGGATGTAATTCCTTGAAATTCTTTGAGGATGGGTATCGTAAGTGCCAGGTTTGAACTTTGGAGAGGAAGGAAACAGGTGCTATAGCCATACTGAAGTTCCGTCTTCTATCTAGAAAATAGTGTTGCGAGGTACCTTATATGGATATCTGATCCTGTGTGAAGATACAAATAAAATAAGGAAGGCCGTGCAAAATCCCCGAGTATCCCATGCTATGCACATGATTATTCTAGAATCATCATTTACTCCTTCTGTTCCCTCCCCTCCCTCACCTTTCCTTCCTCCTATTTACACACAAGATCTACCAAACTTTGTATTTCCCAACTCAAAAGTAATCATCAATCAACAAACCCCTAATCATAAAAAGATAAAAAGGGAAACCACACCTCACACACCTCACGCACCTCAAACCTCAAACCTCAAACCCTCTTCTCCCCAAAAAGATCATTCCAAAATTCCCTAAACCCATACAGAGGCCTCTTAGAATCATGCACCGTAACACTACTCGCACCAAACCTCTCCATAATCCCACCAGAACGATGACCAATCTTCTCAACGAGTTCGCGGGCAGGCCTCGTCGCTCTCTCTTTAATAGCTTCAGCGAGCTGCGGCGCAACATCCGCATAACATGATTTGAGTTCGCGCTCTAATGAAAAATAAGGCTTTTTCGCAAGATCTGGTGCCATGAGATTGTAAGATCGCGTTTTGCTGTTTAAGTCTGCGATGGCGAGGTTGAGATATGATTGTTCGGCTTCCTCCCAGGATGGTATTCGGAAGGGAGGCGGAACTGCGGTGGATGGTTGGTCTGGTGGTGACTGTTTCTCGGACTCGGGAGGAGTGACTTTAGCGACGTCTATTTCAACTCCTTCTGTTTCTGCCAAGACTTGAACGATGGGTTCTTCATTGGACGAGGTTGACACTTCTTGAATAATTTTCACCATCACTGGATCACTTGTCGCATTCGTAGGAACAGAGATCTGCTCTATGGCTCGCTTCTTCGGATTGTGAAAAGCTTCAGATCGTGCGTATATTTCTGCGGTTCTCATTTGCTCCTGCAATGTACCACCACGACTTGCAATTGTTCTTGCAGCATGTCGTTTCCAGTCATTCCGCAACCGATTCCTGAAAATGTTTGCGGTTTTGACAAGTTCTTGTTGTTTCTCTATCCACGGTGGCACAATGTCTTGACGTTGTATCATCTTATTCATAATATATTCGGTGGTGTCGAGAAATGGATTATCGGCTCTCGCATCTCGTTCTATCGCCTTTCCTCTGGGAATATTCTGCAAAGAGTTTATTAGTACAACATCATCCTAGCAAAGATGGCGAAACTTAGACTCACCTTGAACTGTCCACGAGCAATAGCATCTTCAATTCTCTCATTAGCCAAAGCAGCCAAACCTCTAATTGAATTCGGCATTGCCCTCGCACCAGGGGTAAATCTTTCTTTGAGTTCTTTTCTCATCTCCTCTCTCTCCTGCTCACTCATTTGACCATCTTTAGAAATAGCATAAATCGATGTTTTATCCCTCGCATTTGCTAACCTCTGACCAGGTCTCTGCTTAGCTTGGCCCTTCAACCTCAAATCCACAACTGGAGAGGGAATCTTTCCCGGACCTCGTAAAGCAGAATTAAGAGGCTTCCTAGCATCATTCAGGATCCGAAGAACCGTATCTTCAGTTGCTTCTTGCCCGGTCCATGCCTGTGCTGTGGCGATATCCCGAGAACCACGACCAAGATTAGATACAAGACTTGCTTCCGTAAACGCAGAGGCGTTTTCAGCCTTGAACTTGGAAGCTTCTACTCTTTCAAGTAGTCTTGCCTTCAATTCTTCTGAAAAGCCTGCTTCTTCCACGGCTTTTCGTCCAGCTCGACCACCTTCCAAGAGAGCATCTTCAGTAGCTTCGGCAAGACGTCTTGACATCGCCCCTTGCTCTTTTTCGACAGACTTATTTATCGAACCATTCTCTGAATTTGGTTTCAAGATCTGAGCTTCGATTGAAGCATGATCCTCCGAGTCTATTGTTACATTGCTAGCATCTTCCTTTTGAAGTGGCGACCCTTGTGAGAATAGCCGGTAGATATTCTTATACAACTTTGGCACAGCATTTTGCTGCCTCGTAGCTCGCAGACAGCGGGCACATTTAAATGTAGATTGTGATACTAACCCGTGCATATAGAGAAGGATAGGAAGGAATTGCTTGAGAAAGAATTCATGGTGGCGTGGGATATTATTGATAATATTTGTAACTACTTGATCCCCCTGTACATTTTAGCTCGTCGGCGATAAGATAAGAAATCCGAGCCCAAACGTGTGGTTAGGAACAAATCCCCGGTGAGCTTTTCTCCCCAGGAACTTGTCCCGGCACCAATCGACTAATACCTATCAGCATTTATTTTTCAATACTATTCCTGAAAATCCAAATCATCAAAATCCTAAACATTCAACTCTATTTCACATATCACTAATACCCAGGTAGATACTGATACACAACTCATAAACGTAATCAACCATCCATTCATCCATTCCACCATCCATCCATTCATCCATCCATACGTAGCTATCTATACACGATAATAAGAATCTCCAATCACTAATCCCCACCCATCAACCTCTCATTCATCTCACCAAGCCCGAGAACTCACCATGAAAGAGCTATAATAAAAGAAGAATCCGCTGCATAATGCCTCCCTCCTCCATGAACCCTCAACTATCGTATCTCGCATAATATCGTACAAACATTTTATCCGCCGCTGCGTTCATCAAAGATCCGCCTGTCCATGCCTCCCTCCATCCATCGTTTCAATTCAAGTAAAAGGAAAAAAAGTCTACTCCTTCTTTCCTTCACCCTGCATCTCCGCATGCTGGATATGCACTAATTCTCCATCGCCCTCTCCATCATCAGTACCCTCATTCGGCAAGCTCTTATTGTTCTTCAAATCTGTACTTGAGCTTTCACTACCACCTACTTCTTCCACCATCCCCACATGAACAACCTCATCAACCAAGGCTCCGGACCCCCCTACTCCACCATCATCCTCATCCTCATCCTCCAAGCTCGTTCTCCTTTTCGCCTCCCTCGTCACACTAACTCCCATTCCATCCTCATCCTCAAAATTATCCTCAAATCCACTCCTTCTAAATCCGCTCTCATCATCATCACTGCTCCCCTCTTCATCCTCATCGTCATCCTCGCCTTCTACCTTAAAAGGATTGATGCCTTTTGACTCTCTCTCCTCACCCTCAGCCTTTTCTCCATTCGCCAACTTTTGCTTGCTATGCAAGGCCAACCTCGCCGCCAATTGTCTTCTAGCACGGCTTGGCGGTATGTTAAGAGGAGGTGGAGGCGGCGGTGGTGCTGAAGGAGGTGAAAGATCCGAGGTAGATGTTGTAGTTGAAGGCGTACTTATGTAGCGGGAGATCTAATTGCAACCACATTAGCATATATTTTGGTATTATATGTGTCATTTGTAAATAAATAGGCTGTTCCAAAAGGGGCAAAAGCTAAGCGGCGGATAAAAGCAAAACGGGTAAATAGCAGAGAGATGGCAGGTTAAGATGAGCGTAGATCATTAGCCTACCCACTCGGGAGCAAAGTTAAAAAAAGATTTGTGGACACTAATCATCATTATTAAAACACCAGATCAACATCACAACCATCACCATCTCTACTTCAAAAAAGGAGTATAGGATTATATCTCAAAAATTGAATCTCTTTCTCTTGATTTAAGGAAAGAGAAAACTCCCACAATACTCCTCATTTCATACCAACATTAATGCTTTCTAAATTTCTGAAGCCAGAAACAACAAGCCCCAAGAATCTAAGAACGCCACTTGTAATGCTGTTTGGGAATAAAGTGCCAGAAAATTGCGTACTGTACAAGAGGAAATGAAGACAACATGTGCGCTTTTACTGATTAAGAACTACCCTGATCGAGATCCTCGTCCTTTTCTTGAGGAAACAGAGGTGATTCGCGATCGAGTTGCTCCAAATATTCATAATCAACATCTAGATCGTCGAATTTATCAAGGTTGGGGGCTGATGGAGGAACAGAATGACCCACTTCTGCCGTTGTACCACCACTATTCTTTCCTTCCTCATCATTATCTTCATCCATTTCATCGTCTTCTTCATCACTGGAACTTCCGAAGCCGCTCAATAATGTACCTCCAGTGATAAAGCTGTTGCCATTTCCATTGTTGTTAGCAAGGTCAATGCTATCAAGAGCTGTTGAACCATTTAGGCCAGCGTCGGCAAGGGCAGATGATGCATTTCCGAAATTGTTGGCCGCATTTACTGCATTCATGACTGCTTGTCGCGGACCGACTGCCATGTCTGGTCTAACTCCCCCAAGAATAGCATTGTCACGCTCCCGAGTTTCTGCTAGAGTAACCTCAACATATGGAATCCAATCACCGTTCATGACCCTTTCTAAAACTGATTCAGATAAGAGCTCCGGGGGATGTCGTTCTGTAAACTTCACAACCTCTTCAGCGATAAGTGTAAGATGACCCATATAACCAAGTCGCATCTTGTTCTTCTGTTGTGCCTCATCACTCTTCTTTTGACCATCGACAATCCTCATTGTGATGTCTCCAGTTTCAAAGAGATCAATTGCAAGTGATCGATTATATCCACGATCCATAGGACCATTAAATACTTGTTGTACAACGTCATATACGACATTATGTAAGAAGTTATTCCAAGGAAATCGGAAGAAAAAATCCTACATGGGTTAATTCACATGCATAAATGCTGAAGGTCGAAGAAACTTACCAAAATAGTTGGTACAACCTTATGTTTAACAAATTGCATTTTGAGAAAATCTCCAACTACTGGACCACCTGTATTTTCCGTAGTTCGCTCTTGAGAATGCTCCTCCGTATTACCCATCAGCACGGAGTTGTTGCTATCTCCAGCATCACCCATAGTAGTGTCGACGCTGTCAAGATTCATGTTACCATCACCAGGAACGATAGTTGACGAACCAGCAGTCTCTTCCGTTAATCCTGCCTTTTTGGAAAATAAAGGTGCAGGAGTGTCTTCAGGGAGAGGAATAACTTCTGCAGCGTGAGGAATCTCTTCTGTAGGTGCTGAAGACTCAGTGGGTAATTCCATGCCTACATTCTGGCCTTCATTAGAGCCGTCCGAGGATTCTGGGGTATGTTTGTGAGAACCATCAGAAGAATCTTCGGTATCATCAAGGACATTGGTATCAATAGAAGAAGGTGGAGATGTCATAGTCGTATCCTCATCGTTAAACCCTAGAGACCCAACTTGTTGAGAAAGTTCTTTGGTCGGAGAAAGAGGGAGGACAGCCATGTCTGGTTCTTGCAAAGTATGATCATCGGAAAGTGGTTGTAGCCTTGGCGAGCTTAAAGGTTCATCAACAAATTCCTCGTCATCCTTGTCGAGGAAGGAAATGGGTGGTTGTGCAGAATTAAGAAGGGTTTCTTCGGTTTCATGTTTCTCATCAAAATCATCCTTGGCATCATCACCAAGTTCTGTAGCGTGCGTAACTTCCTCAAATCCATCATCATCAGAGGCATTCTGAACCTCCAACTTCCTAGAACCATCTGGAGAGCCCAGTCGTGTTTGTGTGGAGGATTTCATCGTAAGGTCATCTTCGGACATTAAGGCCGTAGGCGATGGGTTCAACTTTCCCTCGGCCTTTAATCGTTCTCTCTCTACGTCTCGCGCCTTGACAAACTCTTCACTGCCAGCCTCATTCAGCAAGGCCATGTTGCTGCAGTGCAAAAGTTCCGCCATGAGCTCACAAGTCTTGAATCTATCAAATCCAAGTGGCTCAATCTTTCCACCAAAGGCAGCACTCAACTCTTTTCTTTGTATTGTTACTGGTCCATCACCTCCTCCAACGGTATGATTAGGGCTGAGGATGAGGTCCATAAAATCGGGAACATGCTTGGCAAACATTCGCAAAAGAGTCCCGAGATATATAGGATCGCGACTGGATGGTACTGCATTTGCCTCAGCTCCAACCTCCGGATCATAATCTGAGTTGTTCTTCCGAATGACTTCGATAACAATACCAACTCCGACAGTCAACGGATTTCCACCCTTTAGCATATCAGAAATTAACTTTTCAATACATGGCTGAGAGACAAGCTGGCGAGTAAGCTCATTTGGTCCTATGCATGACTGTTCATTTTGCGAAGCATTGGCTGAAATAGTGATAATTGCCTTGAGAAAATCACCCGCCGAAGTCTGTGTTGCCCAGCTATGTTCAGATGATAGGAATGATAGAAGGATGGGCATCAAATCTTGCGAGTGCAGCCACTATATCAGAAATTAGCAAATAGAACTTATACCAGAGGAGAATAAGAGGCATACGTCGACAATTCCAGCTCCTCCTTCGGCCTTCTCCAGACTGATTATCTTCAAAAGAAGATCCATAATCATAGGGGAGTCCACATGTCGAAGCATACTCTTGACTGTACCATCTATTGACTTCAACAAATCAAGCATCTCCTCAGTCTTTTTATCTAAAAGAGCCTCATTGACTTTCGTAAAATAAGAGGCTTGTAAAGGATCTAAAGGCGCAGGAAGGTTTAAGAATTCCCAAAACTTGCGCAACAGAGGTTGATTCTCCATTAATGCCTCGCAGATTGACCAGTTGTCCGAGGACAAGACCTCAGCTGCAACGTAGGCATAGCGAGTTCGTTTCTTTTCCTTTTCTTCACCATCGTCCTCAAAAGACTGGCGAGATAGGGAAAATGATCGACTTTTGCCCCTCGAGTTTGGTGAAGCAGATACTACTTTCGATTCCGCTCCAGGACCTTCAGATGCGACAGTCTCCGATTTAGGGGCCACCACATATTCCAAAAGCCTTGCTAAGATCTTGTCTTCACGTAGATATTCAATCAGCTTTGAATTGTGTTGTTTTAATTCTTGTATGAGATCGCTCTCATCCAATAACTCTTCTAAGGTAACATTTTCTTTGTCGAGGATAGTATCGATGGTAGAAACGTTAGCATATCCGCCGAAACGCCAGAACATGATGCTTTATGTAAGAGCGCTCGTCTGCCACCAAGACGATGGTGGTAGATCGAGATATGGGTATTGTATTTTATGTCCGTATCTCGGGATTGAACATGCGAATCGATCGCTGTAAGAGCCGCAGATATGATGTATTTCTCCCCACAGGAAAAAGTGATAATGGAAATGGTTCGCGCCTGCAGGTAGGCTCCCTTTATCTGTGGATTCGGATCGTGATTCGTTAAGATTCAATGATGGTGAAGATGACTATAAATAAAGATGTGAGGTCAGTGATAATGTTTTAGAAGTGGATAATCATGTACCATCAAAAATTGGGGTAGAGGAGAGGACTGTGTGGCTCGTAGTCGGTGAATGGTGCCTTAATTTGGGCGCGCGACTTCTCAGCCCTGCGCTCCCGCAAGACATGTAGTTTGTAAATAATGGAATGGATGGTGAAGTACAACTTACACAATATTTCCTATATTCCAATTCTGATTTCTTGTACAGTAGGAGGGTGTATCGATATTCTTGAAGGACTACCAAAGTTTCTCAGCATCCACTAAGCAGGAGACCGAAAGGTCTGTCCAATGTTGTTGTTTTGGAAGGATTTGTGTAGGTATTGGAAAGTAATGATCAAAAAGACTGTGTTGCTGCTACCTCTGATTTTCCCAGCAGATGATTAAAGAGCTCTGGGGATAGCGTCAAGCAACATACGATTTAAATAAAAAGGGTATCTCAAAGTAAGAAACAAGAAAGGCAGTGGGTGGTAGTGGCATAGAAGTACAGAAGTACAAATAGGAATTTGTTGATCAAAATTGGAAAATCTTGGTTCGTCCCTTGAGGAGTTCGAAGGGTGGATGGTGGGGTTCAAAGTTGGTTGGGGTCTCTCTGTGATCTTGTCTTTTTCTCAGTCCCTGCTCTGATTCTGGGTATTGGTTCTTGATAGATAGGGTGGTTCACTGGTGGTTCACTGGTGGTTCAAGGCTGTGGGTACAGCTGATGGCTTTGATTGATTTGATTACCTACTCTGTACTTTTCCTACCTTGAAAATTACTATCAAGAAACTGCCGCTATGTCACCTGGTGGTCCGTTCCCCTTCAGACGTAAGATAGGAGAGCCAACCGTTCATTCACCCCTCATCTGTACTCTGTACACTGTACTCCGTACGTGTATAATTTACGGTGAGCAGGTGTCTGATAATCATTCATATCTGGTGAATATTTATAAATGATTTGTAAATGCATATATACCTAGGTATTCTAAACATATATTTCCCATCTAGCAAACATTACAGTACTCACTCAAAATAACAAGTGACAGCGTATCATGCATACCTAGAAGATGATGGAATTCATCCATGTGCAGTAAATACCACGTGATCAATCTATAAAAATACTGGATAACCGAGACTGACCCCGGGTGGGATTCCGAGGCAATGACCAATGATGCCTACCTACCTAGTATCTTTTAATCATACTGCCACAGCCTAGACCTTCAAGCCTACTTCACCATAAACCACAATTGCAAGAACTTTCTGCCCAATATTATCGCACACTGCAAACAAACTTGAGCATCCTCTCATCATACCGTCAAGATGAACAGATTATTCGGCGCAAAGTCCTCGACCCCAAAACCCACCCTCAGTTCCGCCATATCCAATGTACGTTCGGCCTCCTCAATCCCTAAGATCTACTAACCTCACACTCATCCGCAGGTTGACGAACGCATCTCCACAATCGACGTCAAACTCGCCTCCCTAAACGCCGAACTAACCTCCTACCAAACCAAACTCTCCAAGATGCGCGACGGCCCCGGAAAAACCGCCATCAAGCAAAAAGCGCTCAAAGTCCTCCAACGTCGCAAAATGTACGAAGGCCAACGCGACCAACTCCAGCAGCAATCCTACAACATGGAATCCGCAGCCCTGATGCAGGATAATCTCCAAAATGTCATGACGACGGTGTCGACGCTCAAAACGACAAATAAAGCCCTGAAGAAACAGTATGGCAAGATTGATATCGATCAGATTGAGAGGATGCAGGATGAGATGGCGGATTTGATGGAGGTCGGGAATGAGATTCAGGAGAGTATTAGTCGGAGTTATGATTTACCTGAGGAGGTGGATGAGGCCGAGTTGGATGCGGAGTTGGAGGCGTTGGGGGAGGAGGCTGAGTTGGAGGGGTTGAGTGGGATGGCCGAGGGGACGCCTAGTTTTATGGTGGATGAAGTGCCGAGTTTTATTGATGAGCCGCCGCAGAAAGTGGGTGAGGTTAAGGAGGCTGCTACATGAGGGATAGTGGATATTTGGTTGGCGGAGGAGAGTCTGTGAAGTGTGATTTGCGGTTTGGGGAGTGAGAAACATGATGGATTGCTTTCGCAACCTCTGTATTTCATAATGATTATGGCCAGGCTTATCAGTAGCATAGGCATTCCCATTTTTATACGGTTACAAAGGCGTTTTGGATAGTGTTTGAGGGGTGCACCACGGGTACCAAGGCGATCATCGGGGTATTATTTGATATAAAGAGAAAAGTAGTAAATCAAGACTTGCTAACCACATACATGCATATGGCCCTGAATATGTCCAAAAAAAAATGCAGCCTGTGAATGCCAACAAATGCAATCCCCTCCACTGGTATACCCAACGCCATTCCTCAAATGCATGCACACAATCCCCAAACTCCTCATGATGCACCACTAATAAAATCCACACTCATTGTCTTTCCACCTCTCCACTCTCTCCCCAAAACCACCTCAATAGGCCAAGCCGTCCATGTCTCCCACCCAGGACCCAAAACATCCAAAGTAGTTTTCAACAGATTCTTCCCCTTTCCAGCCATCCACGACAAATTAGTTATGCGATTTATAAACACACAATAGTAGGCAACGAGTAACAAAGCTTCTTTAACTTTCCTACCCATCATCGCTTCCACCTCTTCGGGGATGGAAGAAAACCAACTCATGGCCACGGAAATAGGTGAGGGGGCATTGGGGGCTCTCACGAGGCCAAAAACTCGTTTCAACATGTCCAGTGCGCGATCTAATCCTTGTCGTTGTTCGAGGGGGAGATCGCATGGAGAGCTGCTGGACCATGCGCCTGATAGTGAGGAGAGGTGGATATCGTCGGCTGGGTCGAGTGGCGGGATATAATCTTTGTGGAAATGGGTCCAGGGCTCGAAAAAGACATTGAATGGGCTTTGTTGTAAATCTTTCCATGCTTTTGCGATTACCACTTGATAACCTCTATAGAGTCTCACCCATTGAGAGTGGGGAAATGTGCTTTCATTTTCGGCACCATCCGGGCCGAAGAAGATATGGTTGGGAAGATTCAAGTCTTGTGATGTCCAAGCGAAGGTGAACAACATGATGGTGAAAGCGAAGCATGCTTGAGAGTTTTCGATGGTGAGGCTAGAAATGGCAGGTTGAAATAGTTGAATGGCGGTGGTGAGGTGGGTAGTTGATGCTTCGTGATAGTAAGCAGCTTTAGGGGGACGCGCATATGACAATTGTAAGGCGGCAATAGCAAGTACCTCATGCATTAGAAAGGGAAACTGGAAAGCTAGTTCTACGACAGTAGTTCGAAAGACTTCTTGTCCACTAGCAAAGTCGGCGAGATCTGAAACACCGTACAGGGTGTAATAATGGAGAAGTTCCATATCAAGTATGGAAAATGAATGGATTGATGGACCAGGAGATGCAGTGGGAGAGACCACCGGCCTAGGACTCAACTCAAGCTTTACAGATAAAGTTTCCGCCGATGGTGATTTTGACTTTGAGTTTCGCCGCATCACTGTACTGCATTGAGTCTCTTGACTATGAAGACTCTTCATTGGGTGTGTATGCAGATAGGAACATGTTGAACCATAATTTTCGCATTTTTGGCATGATGGCTTTTTCTCATCACACTTTTGGATATATCGTCAGCTCAGAACCACATTTTGGAAGCGGAAGGTAAAACATGTGGTAAATAGAGCTGATGTAACGTCGACAAGTACACTGAGGGCATTAGATCGGCCAAAAGGGCATTTTCATGCCAGTAACAAGGATGTTCCATTGGTGCGGTGATCATAGATTTGGAGTTTTGCAGTATGGAACTCATTCGTTCAGATGAAGCAACAAGAATCACGTACCTTGACCTTTCTTGCCTTGCATTGAAGACATCCGGTTCTACTCTTGTGATGTGGTCTGCGAGGACGGATAACATCCATTATTCGCAGACGTTATAAGGATTGTGATAAAAACACAAAATGCAAGAACCCGAAGAGAAATCTTACTCTCAAATGGAAAAGCCAAGCTCTTTCCCAATACCGAAATATGAGTAACTATTCCAGGTTCGAATTGGGAGGTAAAAGACGAGGAAGGGTCAGGGGAATCGAGAGAGAATTTGGTAGGAATCTAGAAATGGGTAATGAATGAGGCTGGCACGAGCCACAGCAAAACCTTGTCAACCTACTCGTGCAACCGAGGTGAATGGTGATGTCCAACTGGCTGGCTTGGTATCTTACAAATTCTACCTAGGTACAATTAGGTTACGAGGCTGAATAAACATAGACATGGGTCGACCTTCATCTGGAAATCCCGAGATATATAGATGAATTAATTGGGACTCGGGTAATATTCTTGGGACTCCTGGTGTCCAATGGGAATGACAGATAAGTACCCAGTATTACCTACTATGTATATTTATTCTGAGGAAACTTAAGGTTTTGGGTAAAGTTTCTGTCACGATGCAATGAGGATTATAATGTCATGATTACACGGATACGATATATACGAAGTTGTCCAGTGGCTGTGTGGCTGTGTGGCTGCCTCCATCCCGACTTCGCAACGCAGCCAAGCGAAGAATACTGCACAATCTCGGCATTGAATGCAGCCCATCCACTACATATAGCCCTACCTAGGTACCCAGTAGTCCATTCTAAATTCCACCACTGCTTTATTTCCGCAGACCGAACTCCAGCATTGGCCTAAGCTTTAGGCGACGAAAAGCCTAGAACAATTACTTTAGGGTTCAAAGATTGATCTGTTAATCAGACCACTTAAGCTACTAGGTGTACCAGAAATAACCTGTGAACTTCAGTATTATATCGTCGATCTTGAATGTCCGTCTAGGTAAGCGCTATTCTGCCAGTACTATCTATAACCTGCTGTTCAAATCTGTTCGAGACGAGGAGAGAAATTTGAAGCCTCCGAATGTACCTACTAAATTCCGCATTCCATGTTTAGAAAACCGTTTATACATCATACATTTTTGCTCTATCTAATATCAAACCAATAGCCGAAATTTTACACACATCCTCATCGCTATTTCAAGAAGCTTATAAGGCCTCTCCAGTTTTCGGTTTGTGTCTTCCTAACCGTTACATGGCGGCTGAGTGGCCTTCAGCCTCAACTGACGGTAAAGTAAGTGGGTAAGAGCCGGGCTCCGCAATGTCATTTTGTTCCGAAATCATCAATACTGCTTTGAAATCAAAAGAAATCCCTTGGGTCTCTACAAATTTCTCACCTTCGTAAGAGCAGTATTTATATCCATCAGTACTACTACCATTGACAAAGTATCATTCTCCTTATTAAATCCATACTCTTAATGCATTCTTTCTTTATTTCTTTTGCCATATCATTCAAGTTTTGAGTTTGCTAAGAATTCTGGAATCTACTCACCGCACACCATTCGAAGTCATGACAAAATCCTACAAAATCTTATTTTCCTATATAAAATTAAAAATTAAGTAACTTTTTCAATATTAAATAAAGCTATATAGTTTATTTTTGATTGATTTTATTCAAAAATTATATCTATTTAAATTCTAAAAATTCTAAAGTTTTATTTGTGTTACGTCGGACAGTAACATGGGTCACGTTCTTGATCACATGATCAAGAAACCGACAAATCGAGATCGGCTTTGCAGTGATCGAATTGTCGGGCTTATAGCCATCGATTTTTAAGGAGGCACGAAGGTCTATATAATCAAGATGGATTTCCTTTGTATAGAGCTTCGTGCTCAAGATCAATCATTTAGTATACTCTACTATTAGTTACGAATAGCATATCATTATTTGTCATTACTTAAGTCCCTGCTTGACGCCTAGTTATAAACCACCTCGAGAGCCTAGAGCACTTCCACGTGATCTAGACGGCAAACCTCGTAACACGGAGCCCTGAACATATTCATTTCAGGATAGAAGCTTCAGGTGATATAACCAGTTAGTTTCTTAGGGTGTCGTTTTTTATAAAGTACATTTCATATCTAGTCGGACGACTTAGATAACGGGTATATTGATAGATCATGGACAAGTGTTATGAGCCGTCGGATGTTGAAGATTGGCAGTGGTAACACACCGCGAAGGCTGATATCGGTCGATTTCAGAAGTGCGGTGTCAGTGATACATGCCAATATTAAGCCAGAAAAATTCTTTCACCAAGGAGAATGGAAGATGGTTTATGAGGAATAGGGGATTTATCCTGCTGTCATTTCTGCAGAACATAAAATTAATAATTTACATTAGGGGCTTCTAAACCCGTGTGTAATCAGCGGATAGTAAACAGTTCTACAAAGATTATTACCCGTCCAGAGTTCTAGGGACAAATTTATTACCTCTCCGGTTTCAAGGGTTCACCAGCCCGCGGATACCTGTCATTGAAAGGATGGTGCGTGGTCATATTGGCTTCAACACAGCTAAGCGCATATCGAATTTACGATGAATCGACCTACAAAACTTCCAGCGCTTAAATTTAGGGCTCACTACCGACGCTTGTTTATCAGCTCCACTATTAATGATTTTGTATGCGATTGCTTATACAGATGAATATGCGAAAGTCTCTTTCTGGTCTAAGAACGATAGCTGAAACTGGCTAAAGTGTCATCAAAATTTATGTATAAAAAGTAGATATATGTTTCATTTGGAGATCAAAGTAGGGTCGAGAAAGTTTCGCTTTAGTCTATTATAGCCAATTTGTTGGCGACTGGAAGCATATATTGAAATTGTCCCTCGACAACCCCTTTTTTCTTTTCAACTAAAGTGGAAGCGAATTTCAGGAGGGAAATCATCTTCATATTAAGTATACACCGGTATTCCTTTGCTGATTTTGTGTACTTCCTTCTTTTCATTCACCTTTAAGCTTAAAAAGATTTTGATACAGACTCATTCATTCTCAGCACAACATACACATCTCGTCCAATATCCTCACCCTCCTCCCGTCCCTCCAATACTAGCACATTTCTCATCCCAGGAACCCCTCTTCTCTCCGTAGAAAAGTGTCTCTCCTATTCCGCCACCTTCGTCACTTCCTTCATTGATGCTACACTCAAACCACACACCATACCACAGCACAGCACACTTACCCTATTTCTGCAAGAAAACACAGAAAAAGTATCTCTTCATCAGCATATCGTAGAGAACTAAGGGTGATAATAGATTTCAGCGGAAATTAAGGATATGATAGATTAGGCGGGGATGGAAATGGAAGATTTGGGGTATATTTCCCCATTGAAGTCCTGGAAGGAAATCTATGTCTTTATTATATCATTAGAGTATGGGAGTGATATATCTATGGAAAAGGAATGTAGTTATATTGATGAGGGGATAGAGGAGAGGTATATCGGTTTGAAAATTGAGATGGAGATGAGGATTATAGAATCTTGGTTTTTGTATACGGAGGGTTGGAAACGGAATAGAGGGGAGCTGGGGATTGATGTGGATTGGGAATGTATGGGAGGGAGTTTTGAGGACGTGGTGGGTGGGTTAGGGGGGAGTGGAGGTGGGTTGAGGGGGAATGGGGAAATTTCATTGGTGGCGGAGTGGTGGGATAGCCGTGAGGAGTTGAGGGGAGGTCGGGGGTTTGCGAACATGGATGCGGATGTCGAAGGGGTTAAGTATAAGCATGAGGATGGTGATATGAAGTAAACGAGAATCTGGAGGTAGATACAGAAAATCTGCCAGAGTTCGAACTTTAGGAATAGAATATTGAGTATTCTGAGGTTCACCCCAGATAACTTCCGAGACAGTTATTGCGATTTTATTAATCGTATTATTTATTGTATCAAATATAAGCTTGAAAAACTCTTCAAAATATATCACGGAACAGTTTTCACCTATATCTCTTTCAAATTATTATTTCAATAACTTTTTTTTATGTAGTACTCTCTAACAATACTTACCTACCTACTCGGTAGTAAGATGATATGAACAAATCATCTTCCGCCCATATCCCAACCATCCACACCTTCACCCCCCCCCCTCACAAAACCTGCACAAACACAACCAAAGCACAATTTACACAATTTACACAAACCCTACATAAAACCCAGCACAAGCTCCAAACCCTGCATAAATCTCACCACAAGCAGCCGGTGCACCTGCATAACACCTACATAAAATCCACCACGAGAATTACTCATCCAACATCCAATCATCCATCCCACCACATCGGAAAACCCCCAAGTTTTCCATTTTCCATTTTCCATCCCCATCCACTTGGATGCAGATACCTACCTAGTAGCTTAACAGCAGCTTACCAAGATAAGATCCGGAATCTCCGGATTATATATACATTAAATGGTTTGGGATTCCTCACCCTCATCCCCAATCTGTTTGTTTTGCTTATTTTCTTTATCCTCTCTTTTTTGCTATTTTATGTAAGAGCCTACTGGGTATACTTTACTTTCATGAATCTTTTCTCTCAAGGACGAATCTTCACATCGAGTCACAGAAAGAAAGTTTCATCGAGTTTGTGATCATATCATTAGCATTTCCATATTTCCCCGCTTCATCTCATCCGTTCATTCATTTCGCTCCAATACTCCAAATATAGGTTTCATCCTCGTCTATCCACGTACGATATGTATGTATGTATGAACATGCTCATCACCATATCACTACTACCACCATCCACATCTCGTCGCATCATTACCATTTATGCACAGCAAGAGAAATTAGATCGAGCGAATTTTCCATCGTCCTCCCCTCCAGCCTCTTCAAAACCTTAGACACGATCGATGATTAAAAAAAAGAAAAAAGATGAAAATGTTTCCACCACGAACACATACGTTTGATCATCATTTAGCTACGTTAAATGCAATATTTCGTAACAGAAAAAACGAAACGTTGAAGAAGTGTTGATGCTTTATGCCTATTTCACCCTGCGCTAGGAAAGAAATAAGAAGACACAAGAATAGTTGCTCCGCGAACGCCAAAAAATGATGAGGTGGTTAAGGACTGACATCAAAGTATTGTATGTACAAGGCGATGTGACATGAAATTGGGTGCTCAATCGATGTTCGAATGACCCAAAAGATTTTGAGTTGGGTTCTGTGAGGTATGTGTGTATGGTAGGTCGAAGATCTATTAGCAGAGGATGTCTTGCAGGTCAAAATAGACGGATATCACGACTAGGTATAATTAGTATGAAGTATGATATTAATCTAGCGGAATGGGAATATACCTTCTACACCAACCCCTACGCCAATTAATTCCAACTAGCTGGGAATAGCAGTATTTGTGCTCTGCGAATTTTTCCAAACTCCTCCACCAACAGCTCTAGAGACTCCAACTCCAACACCGACAGCAAGCGCAATCACAACCAAAGCAATCAAGACCTTAATCCAAACTCTCGTCTTTTTATCGAAACCAGCCATGCAACCGCAGATACCTGCACTCATTCTATCTTTTTTCATAGCCTTCTTCTTCCTCTTCATTTGTTGTTGTCCTGGCCATACCGTACATTCCTGCGTCGCGCCCGTCTTAGCCTTCATCAACAGACCTCCACTTTTTGTTGTTTGTTGTGGTGTAAGACAAGCTTCAACATCGGTATCATAGGATGTGATATTTTGCTTCGATGAGGATTTCTGTGCTTCGAGCGAGTATCGTGTAGGGTTGGGATTGTAGAATGGGGACAATGGAGAGGTTTCTTGAGAAAGACTATTCTTCTCATAGCGAGTTTGGCTTGGACTTAAGGAGTGGGTGGAATCGACATCTTGAATTGTGCTGAGGACGGATTGATTGGATTGTGTACGAGATGGAGTAGGTCGATTGATGGTAAGGACGTTTGTGGCGACAAGAGTCGATTTCTCATCAATAGGAGAGGACATGATGAGATTGACTTGATGTCCTTTCTCTTGATTTGAGAGAGTTCTATAGGTTCGAGATATTTGTATATCGATGCTCGAAAAGGGGATTACTGTTATGGTTTTTGTAAAAGCTTCTTGGATAGGTAAGTAAGGTTTGTAGAAGCTCTATCCGTGATTGCGTACTCTTTTTGAAACGAGGTAGGAACGAACGACTTTTTGTTGTGGAATGATTTCCGAATTGTTATTTTAAAGAAGCTTTTTCTCTCTAACTTGAAGCCGACAAATAATTATTCTCGAATGTAAGTTTGCGAAGATAGATAGATTAATTAATTGATTAAAATCCTTTGGAAGAAATGGTTGCAAAAGTATGGTTCAGTGAATGAATGGATCGAAGTGGAAATTTAGGCTTAGGCTTGTGATTCCTCTCGGGTGTTGCTCAGAAGCTCACCGTAGCAATCAATTCTTGGGGTTGGTGGAGTGAAGGTGGATGATAACCTAAAATAGATAGATAGATAGATAGATAAATGATTAAGGATCGGATGATGCTTTGCTTTGCTTTGTGTTTGGATAATCTGTTTTAATTTTTGTTTTAATGCGTAGGTAGGTAGGTAGGTAGGTTAATGAATGATTGAATGATTGATTGATGGGGTTTTGGATGTGTGGTTGGATAGGTGAGTGGATGAATGAGTGAGTGAATGAATGATACTCGAGTATGGTATAGACCTAGTTGATAAAAAGGAGGGGAGTGGATTGTTTTAGATACCTAGGTAGGTAGTAGATACTGGGACTGGGTATGGATTGATCACCAGATGGATTGTGGTAGATAGATATGATAGATACTAGATAGATATTTCTCATCGTACAATAGATAGGATAGGATAGGATAAAATATAAAATATAAAATATTAGCTACCTAGTTAGTAATTAGCACTCCGTACGCAATACGTATTCTACCAGTGAATACCCTAATTCGCCAGCAGTAAAAGCACGAGTACGAGCGTAACTTTCTACATAACCTCCCCTGGTCTGCTATGGTCTGGTTTGATCTTGGCTATCCTATCCTAGGTATCATTAGTACGGAGTACGATATGTCATTCCTTCATTCCTTTATTTTGAGATTGGAGATTGGAGATTGGAGATTGGAGATTGGAGATTTGAGATTTTTCTGCCATTCGGGTCTAGTTTGACCTAACCTAAGCGTACCTAGGTACTTTTGAGTTGCTGGGGCGAGGGAGGGAGGTTCTTGGGTACTTGGGTACTTGGACCTTATGCTGGTGTTGGTTTGGTGCTATCTACTACTAGGCAGGTAGAGTATTTACTTATCCGGTAACTTTAAAATAAGTCTTACTATTTGGTGTACTCTGTAGATAAATAACTCAATGTCTATTTTTCCTTTATTCTTATCCTTCATTCACTAATATTCCATAGAGAGTACAAACTCTATCATCCAACCAACCAACCCCAAACCCAAAAGCATCCTCTTCGAAGTCCCATCCCTTAAACATACTCAATTCACTCTACCATAAACCTCACCATCCCAAATAGCAGATCACTTTCCTGTTCCTAGATTTTACTTTACTTTACATCTTAGCACTAACCTACTACTAACCTACTCCCAACTAGATAGTTTCACGCATACCCATTAATCTCTTTTGAGAAAACTACTGCACCTAGTAGCCAGCTAGTACCTTTCTAGCTAGTATCCAGTAGCTAGCTAGTTCCTAACTAACTAGTACGGACGCTAGAAATTCCCCTGTAAGAATTTAGTGGCTGCTTGTTGCCCCTGATGTATCCTTGTGTTGCGTGGATACTGGGTTCTGAGTTCTGTATTAATTTTCTGCTTTGGAGGTTATTTTGTAGAAAGTTACAAAGATATGCTCGGTACGAATGCGAAGTTTGCGAAGAAGTTTTTTTCTGGAGAATTGGATTTCGACTCTGATTTTGATTTTGATTTACATTTAGATTTAGATTTTCATGGAGAGGATTTCGCAGTGATTAGGATTGTTGTTCTTAAACTATCTAGGTGTATAGGTGGAATTAACTATGGGGGTTTTTCGATGCAGTTTACACTGGGAGGACTATAGACAGGGATTTACGATTTATATTCATGATCAATAGAACCAAACCACTGATAAAAAATCTTCAATCTCCCATCTAAATACCGACAGGTATCTATCTATCTGTTGATCTTGTGACTAAAATTACAAGTACAATATTTCACCAAACGTTTATTTCTGCAGCTATATATACATAGCACGAAGTACATACATACTAACAACACAAGATGGTCCTCTTCTCGTGGAAAGGGATTTTCCATATGTGTGTCTGTTACCCATACATATGCAATGCACATTTCGTACTAAATATCGTATGCGCTTGTTGAGCTTATTTTGTACGCCGCAGCGTTACATAGCTGGGTATTTTGTGTAAATAAGCTTCCGGTAAAGAGAGATATTTATTGCTTTGGTGTTACGCTCGATGAAGTATGGTATAGAGACAGAGAATTGAATTGAGTGAGTGAAATGAATGTATGTATTAGAGTTACATTGGGTATATCAGGGTCTTTTTCGTTTAGATTAATTGTATGCTATATCTTCATACGAGTTGTATGTTTATTGTGTAGAGTCGAGTTGATCGTTATGGTAAGTTTCGTTGTTTGTATTTATCAAATATCTAAGTGTAAATAAATTGAGCTTCTCATTGCTTTATCTTCAATTTCTATTTTAAGTCTTGACGCGTTGCTCATCGTATGATGGTGGCTATACAATATCTGTTGGTGTACAGAGCAAAAACGGGGAATGGGTCAATAAGATGGGTTCTTCCTCTTCACCCAAACCCATATCTGCAATATCTCGACTTCCAGGAAATAGACCTAACCAGAGTAAATACTATCCATATTCATACCAAACAAACCACTAACTAAACTTATCCTAAATCGAAAAAGATATGGACCCGAGTAGATGGGTATGAAGTATGAAGTACGAAGTGTGAGTTCGTATAGGGATGAACGACAACAACGACGAAGTATCCCACTTCCCATCCATCTTCCCATTTCCCCAATCTCAAAATTTCCCATCTGCTAATCCTTTCAATATCTCTTCCTCCCTCTCGTCCTAAGTGATATACCATATAAGTGCTGATACTAGATGCATGTATATCCTACCTTTCATACTACATATACCCCATCTTTCGAAAATCGATAAAGCACGTAGTGTACTTATCGGACGCATACCCAAAACAAACTAACCGCCAACGCCTCAAACCAACATTGATCGAAGTTCGATTGATTAACCGATGGCAAACTAGAATCGTCACTCTATAGGCTCATACACAGTACATACATACCCATAAAACCCATGTCACCATTACTCTTTCGCGCTTTACTAGGTCCTCTAGCCCCGGGGAACCCCATTGTCCAATCACACTACAGCATAAACATCAATACCGGAATTCACCAACACTCACCCACCAGTGACCCAACCAAACAATTCCTCGCTTCCCTCTACAAAGCATCTTCTCAAAAATATCAGATTTTCATCCGCGGGGTTACTTTACTCAATTACTCAACTAGGTACATGTCTGTGGACTTCATTTCATGCATCATGCTTGAAAGTAAACAGCAGAATTAAGGTTCTTTTAATTTCTCCCTACCCGCCCGCAGCTCGCTACTCTCCTTTTGTGCAGTCTGGATTCTGGACGTATGTGCAGCGAGGAAATACACAATTCGAAACTCTATGCACGCACCAGAAGATGAAAAACTATGATGATACGCTAAGATTAGCTACTTTGTTCGATAGGGATAACCTGGTCTCTTTGGTGTCCGAGTTGGTTTCATGCTTTTTGGCTGTACTAAATAATATCTCGCATCTCGCATCTGACGTTAGGTTCGCGGACCTACGAACTAAAAATTTAAAGTGGTGGCGATAACGCCATGTTCATTTCATTTCGACGTTTTCTTGTACTCCGTTCGTATGTGATATCTATTGCACACAGCATATACGTTGTAAGATCTTACAATTCATCCCTTAATCAATCCATCTCAAATCATCCATCAATCCGTCAACGAAATCTCCTTTCATATATTCCTTCTCAAAATGATGAGGCTTTTAGCGATAGCGTTCGCCACGAAGGCACTTGAGTATGTTTATTTACAACTAGATATACGCCTTACGTGAAAATCTCGAAAGGAAACTAGATAGCATGGGCATACGGCCCGGTAGATAAAGCGAATAAAAGCCATCTTTTTTCTAGATGTGAGTTAGGGCGTCCGCGCTATAAAACTCCTCTCATTCAGTAATCTGATTAAGCCTCACACGTATTCTCTCGCTTGCAACAATAATGTTTATTAGAATATAATTTGATTTCTAGTTTGTTGATTCTTTCTGTTGGCAGGATACTTGGGGGTTGGGTTTGATCCCTGCGTTTGATTTGTTGGTACAACATGGTGACAGTATGTATCGGAATATCCCCAGATAATTCCAAGTTGAACGGATGGGATATAGGATCTTTTTCCGCGCAGTCGGGAAATTGGGCTACTAGGCTCTGCAAAGGTCATGTGCATGCATGTACATGTACATGTGCTTGAACTTGTTGTTTCCCTCCAGGGCGCACCCGCACGAAAGGAAGCCAATTGAGAGTGGAGTTGAGGTGCTTTTCAGCTAGTTAGGGGAAAGGGGTGGAAATAATCGAAAGATGGGGGTTAACAGTGGGCGCGGGGTATAATTTGGCTAGATGCGTGGGGAAGTGTTGTTCAAGTGATGGTAAGACGGTAGGTGAATTGTAGTATTAGGTGGTGTGTATAGAAGTCTATTGGATTCATACTTTCTCTTCATGTTCTATTTAATTGTTCTTTGCTATGGGTATTGGAATATTTTTATTATTTCAAACTTGGCTATATTCAAGTTGATGGATTGGCGGTTCTCATTGTGATAGATATAGATGGTTGAGAGTCTTTTCATACTGTTTGTCTTCTGATCATAATACGCTACCGAAGAATGAAGCTATTAGTGAGGTAGAAGAGATAGGTTTTGTTAGAACAATGTTCCTCTTTTCATTATCACTTTCTACTATCTTCCCTCCAGTGAGTAGTCAATGGATCTGATAATAAAAGTTAAGTCGAGGTTCACTATTTGCTGGTTAATGGGGTTTGTATCAAGAGATAAAAACCTCTCTATGTATGTATAACTTCCGATTATTGTATAATTACGAAAAGATATTTGTACATATAGTCAATCTATTCACTCGCAAACATATTCAATAGATAAATTCTCTTGAAGTAATACATAAACAAGTGTTATGTACCATCCTCCAAGATCATCAGCACATAAAATTCAAAATAAATTCTTCTCCCCAAATATCCCATTCATCCACCCCAACCTCTGGAAAACAATCCAGTGAATCTCCAAGTTCACTTCCGGTTTTCTTACACAATATATATCACTAATACACCATCATATCACAATGATCACAAACATTAACTTTTACAATCTCATCAAATCTACCATTCATGTGACGGAAACCCCTGCTTTCCTCCCACCCTTATTATATAAGAAACCTCAGGTACATTAACCATGTCCACACATGATACGATTACTCGGGATTAGTATACGATTTAGGTGACCTGAGGATCAGATCCGGACAAGTACTAGGTATCAATGGTTATCGGTAAAGTAAGATCATTAGAGGGATAAATATGACTTCTTTTTGCCTAGCCATTGCGGCTAGGCCATTCATTTGTGTGTATATAGAGTAGCTATCCCCATCTACAGGTGCTCTTCACCTGTAGATTCTAAGTTAAATACAATTGCTGGTCTATAAACACCCTTTTAGTCACAATTCACTCAACACATTCCACCCATTTATGTAAGTCTAATACCCTACTTTCCGGCCACCCCCTAACTCCGGCCACTTTTTACACCAAAAATCTTGATTTTCCACTATTAATAACTTTACAATTAATGAATAAAATTTGATGAAATTTGAATTATAGATTTTATTAAATAGATATTAATAAATCATAGAATTTTCAGATTTTTCACAATTTTATTGATTGAAATATAAATGATTGAAATTACGATTTTCAATTTGTATAGGATTTATTGTTACGAGGTTTGCCGTCTATCCCACGTGGATGTACGGCAGGCTTCGTAACACTCGACGTGGTTTATACCTAGGCGTCAAGCAGGGACTTAAAGTAACGACAATAATGCAATTCGTAACTAAGAGTAGAGTATACTAAATGATTGATCTTGAGCACGAAGCTCTATACAAAGGAAATCCATCTTGATTATATAGACCATCGTGGCATGCGTCCCAGTGCTCCCAGTTGTCCCAGTTGTACTGGGACAGCTGAGCCTACTGGGATCCTCATATCACATGATGCTAATCACGTGATGTTAGGTATGTGAGATCCGTCGTAACATAAAAATCAGAATATTTTGATTAATATTAAAAGGAATGACCTTACACAGGGAATAGTGGGAAGCTGACAGGGCAGAACTGAGGCTATATTGGGCTTTTATATGAATCACACATTGTCTCTATTCTACAGAAATGCGAAGCTCTTCTACAGAGAGCTTCTCAATCTAGTCCTAATAGGACTAGTGCCTTGTGCACATGTGCCACGATTCACCATCACGTCGGACAAGTAGGGATCACGTGATGGAGCCTCCAGGAGCATAGGCTCCTCCAGGCTCCTGCAGGCTCCTGGAAAGGACCAGTATATAAACATTCATTATTTTCATAGTATAGGAGCTTCGTGCTCAACTTAGTTATCAATTAGTCTACCTACATTCTACTTGATCTAGTAACGAATTCACTTCCAAGTGAATACCAGTGATAAAGCCTTAACCCATAACTACCAACCAAACGAAACCTTAGGCAGCCGCTGCCTTCAGTACAGTATCGTTACAGACAAGTGGTCGTCTATATTGGGGGTGGCCCAAAAGTAGGGTACTAGACTTATCGTGAAGATGGATTTGCTATTTCGATAATTTAGGAAGGACTAGGGACAATCTTAGAAGAGCTACACAGCACCAACCTCATACACAGACTGGGCTGACAGAATAAATATCTATGCATGAAAGATATTTTGCAAGACTTTTCATCTAGCTAACTGCAGCCTGCTTCCCAAATTCTGAATGACTAGCTGTAAATTAGGTTATCCTTACGAATGGACACCACATACTCCCCGTTTTTTCTATCTCCATCAGCGCTTTCTTTGCTTCGTTTCTCTCGTTTGGTTCACTTCCTACCACTGCTACTTATTGAGCTAAAACTCGATTTTTTAATCTGGCAGTTTATCGTTTTACTTCTCTATAATAGTTAATTTTAACAGTAGTGCTGGTGAAGATGCTGCTCACAGTTGCACAATACGTGGTTTGCAGTGCGTTGCTACTTTGGATTGACAAGGGGGATGGTGGTAGCTAGAGGTTTTCAAGGAGGGGAAATTATGTTTCTGAGGATTCCTGCAAGCGCCGTGAGAATATAAGGGTGAATCAGAGGAAATGCGGGAGTCGGTGGTGGTGAGGAAATGGTTCATTTAGAGATTTGTTGAAGTAGTTTGTTAGGGGAGGGGGAATAGGATTTGATTTCTTTCAATGTGGTTCTGTGCCGTGGGAAGAGTATCAAATGCCCGTTTCGCGACGATTCTCGTCAAAGATCTTAGCTTTCGACATCAAATGAACAGAGATTCTGGGGCTTGGTGGATGTAAAGCTTCGTGCGTTAGGTGATAAGGGGGTCGTAAAAATCGTTCTTCACTGCGGTTCAGTAGATTAGTAGTTGTTAGGTTTCTTGAGACTAGAAAGAGCATCAGATTGAATTGACTGATTTTCTAGCTGAGCAGTTAAGCTGCGAGTATATATTCAAAAAATGAAGGAATAGATTGGGTATTCGGCCTTCGGAATTAAAGTGCTTTGAAATCAAAATATTGAAAGCAAACAAACAGTATACCAAAAAGGAAAGAATGAATTAAAAGTTGAGTTTTGTTTGCTCCTTATATGCATATGTACTATATATGCATATGCTGCCAAGATCCCAGGAGGTCAACAGTAGTTGTTGACAGTATTAACACAGGCGCATCCCGATTGTTATATGACCTTTCTTTTAATAGGGTGCCGAGGAGGTCGCTCTTGATGAGAGTAGATTGGTTGATTGATCGGTAAAAGAAGACAAATTAGGAGGTGTGTCTATGTTCGCTTAACGTATAAGCTAATAACTGCTAGCACGGTAGGAGAAGCGAATGACATGGACTAAGGAACGTGCATGGGAAAACCATATTAGAGAATGGAGCAAGATTGAAAGGAGGACGTGGTGTTTTATTTGGGATTCTGGAGGTAAGTCAGTGAATCTTTCGATTGTACTAGGCTGCATCGCACGCAGTAGTTGGATCAATCAATTTCCTTTTCAGTGAAATTCCGCTTATTCTTTGCTTAAGCACCTGACCCTGTCAACTTCCTTGTTGGCAGATTCGCTCCTTGATCTCCCATCATATCTTGGTATTGGCTTATATTCCCTATTGAAAACACACTTCTACCTCTTTTCTGCTCTTTTCCACATCACAACCACCGAAAAATAAGATCAATTGTCGTGTATGAATATTTACGAATCTGATACCACATCCCTCTTCATATGTGCTGAAAGCCCCTGACTACGCCTACCCAAGGATCAACAAATATTCCTTTGTCCTATCTCTATAATCAATCGCACTGTTTTTCTTTCTCTCTCTCTATTAATTCTTCAACACAAAGTAAAGTGCCGGAAACAGATTCCTTGAAAGGATGGCTTTGTTCCTAACATTTCTTTTTTAATTCACAATTTTTATCACCATCAATATTTCAATTGATAGAGTCGTCAAAAGAGTACTTTTAAAAAACATCATTTCAAGTCTTTTGAATAGCAAAATATAGACAATATGGCTGTAGGAAAGGATGCTGCGCTTAGGCGAGAACAAACTGCGCTTAGGCGAAAACAAAAAGAAGCGGGGAAGGGTGGGAAGGGAATGGATGAGGGGAAGGGGGGAGGTAAGGGGAAGGGAGTAGATAAGGGGAAGGGGGAAAGTAAAGAAAAGGCGGGAAAAGTGGGAGATAAGTCAAGTGAGGGAGATGGGTCAGAAGAATATGTGAGGACAGTGACGAAGACGAGAGAGAATAAGACTATCCTGGCGGGTTCCAATATCACCACACACTTAATACACACCCCGGAAATTATTGCAGTTCGGATAATGCGTGAGTTTATATTTCTTTAAAACACTCTGATGTCAATCTGAGGATGTGATTTTGATCTAGTCAATTTTCAAGGAAAAATATTGATGCTAATCTTTTTTTTTAATCGTTTTTAGGCGCTTTCAGTTCGAAAGAAATCCGTCAAAATAAATGGTGCTCTGTTAAACACAATTTAACAGCAGACAACATAGAGATTGATGCGTGTATTGCCAATGGGGCATTCGGAGTAGTGTTCCGCGCCGAGAATAAAGACACCAGAGTTGCTGAAAAACCTGGTATTAAATACGCTATTAAAGTCTCGAACCTTCGATTGGACGATTCAGAGGATGTTTATGAAGCTGATATGGGTTCGGATCACAGTCCTGTTCTTACAAGGAGTAGTGAGGCTTCTATTCAGGAAGTGGAAGAAATGAAAAGGAGGAGTTTATACTCTAAACGTGCCAGGGAAATAAGGACATCTTTGGAGTATATTAAAACAGGACATCTCAATGTGTGTAAACTGGAGGGCTGGGCCGAGTTTGACACCTTGGGAAGCCATTTTCTCATGAACATTATGGAGCTTTGCGATCTTGGGACTCTCAACGATCTGGTCAATAACATTGTAGTGCATGTGGAATACATTCCGGAAGCATTTATGGTGAGTTCAAATCCATCTTCTCTTTTTCAAGTTGCGTGGCAATGGCTAATCACAAATCATAGTGGCACGCTTGCGAACAATTGTTTGATGGCCTTGCATTTCTCCACGGCGAGCATCCAGATTACAGAGACAAACCAGAGTTCAGAGGGAATAAATCAACGGTTCTTCGTGATATAAAATCAGACAACATCTTTATCCAATCGCCTCCTGCGAATTCTCCCCCCAATACATATCCTGCACTAAAATTGGCAGATTTTGGCGAGGCTATACATCTACCCAAAGGAGGCACGCGTGACTTTCACTTCGGGAACTCTTCCTGTGAACCACCCGACACCAAGCTGAGTGCAAAATTTGATGTTTGGTCCGTGGGCGCCCAGATATATTACATGGCGAAGAGTGGAAAGTATCCAAACGTCGGATGCGTGTTCCGATCAAAGGGCAAAAAACAGCTATGGGGCGATATGGGCCCGAAAAGAAAAGCAATGGTAATAGAGGCGAGGAATAGTCTTAATAGGTTCGAGCCTATTGATGATCATTTGACTGGCGAGTTACAAAGACATATCAGATGGATCATGAATCTTGATAGACACCAGAGACCGTCCGCATTGGAAGTATTTAGGAGAGCCCAGGTATTGAATGGGGAGAGGAAGAAATTGATGTATCGGAAGCTCCCAGACTATGTACAAATGGATATTAGCCGAGAATTCAAGACCTTGGAACTGGTAAATACAGATTGGAAGATGGCTCAGGCGGAAAGAGAAGGATTTCTCTTTGAATATGGGGGAGGACTTCCGGTCAAGAGAAGAAACAGGGATAGGCTTCAATTATGGAAAGATTTTGCGAATGAAAAAAGGTTAGAACGGGAGAAGATCCAGAAGAGGAAGCTCGAGATCGACAAATATATGGAATTGGAACAGCATGCGAATTTAGATCGTGGAAGGAGGAGCGTGTTGGCGGCTGAGGAAATCGCCAAGATCAATAAAGAGAGAAAGGATAATGGTGGTTGGTTGCTGCCAGGAAAAAAGAGGAGAAAGGTTAACTTTCGTAAACGTAGAGTCTACGGGGTCGGAGAGGTGTAGGAGGTTATGGAATTGCAGTTGCCTAGGAGATATGTGGAAGAAGTGGTATTTATGCAGCAGCTCGAGGCGTATGAGAGAAGAACTGGTGAGATGCGATTTGTATTTGTTTACGCTATTCTATCAAAGGTTAACTCACAATTTTAACGTTTTTTATGATATGATCAGAGCCTAGAAAGATTATTGATTAGACTTCCCCAAGCAGTGCGTTTTAAAACTCAAACGTCTAAAAAAGACTCGCAGTTGTGTTTCATATAATTCATTGCATGCATTATTAACGGCTCTATCACTGGAATTTCACCTCATATCAGGACACCGCATTACCTGCCGTTTTACATATCAGGTTCCTGTATATTTTTCTTCTTTGGCTTTCTCGATCATCTTGATATCAGGTCATGGGGAATAGTTCGATTAACTACTCGGCTAGGTCCTCTTCGACACTCCTGGAAGCTCTACTCCTAATTCTAAACGTATCTCATAACATTAAATTGATCTAGTCTAGATTCAATCCAATCCAAGTTTGCGAAACGTTTATTCTATCCCCATACCCAATTCATGCCCAGTTCTCTAGTCTCAAAGAGTCTGGTGAGTCTACCCAAGTAAAGTCCAATACAAAGACCCTACCGACGTTGCCCCTGCAAAAATCATTGCCTCTACCAAAAAAGCTGGCGCCACATACGATGTAACCCACCTAGCAACCGCCGCTCCTACAAACCCCATCCAAATCACCACTGCCGTCGTGCTCCATAGATTATCCCACCTTGCAAATCTTGATTTCTTCTGCTCGTCCGCATTTCTCATGCTAGTCCCCCAGCCGCCTTCAAGAACAGTGAGGACAGACCAGAACATGATACCTGGTAGGGGCAATTGATAGAAGAGTTGGGATAAGACGAGATACTTAATACTACCCACGTGCGATTTGTTGCGCCAGAAATTGTAACTTGTGCATAATACCACACGGAGGAGGAAATCCCAGGATTGAAGTGCATGGACTGTAAAGCCTGTGAATACGTAACGAATAGTGAAGACACCGATAATTAACGGTCCATAAAAACGACGCATGGCAGTTACAAATAGAATAACACCATGAATAGTGTAGATTTGTGGATACTGGAAACATTCAATATGGGTAGCGCGGGCCCAGCGCATTTGTTGAAGGAGCCAGCGCAGGAGAGTAGTAGGAGTATCGGTGGAGGCGAGCGCAGAGGTGTTGAAGGTTACTTTCCAGTTTTTGAGGAGGAGGTTGGTGGTGAGATGACGATCTTCGTTGACAACGGTTTTGACGCCGATGGAGGTTTGTGTGTACCATGGTAGGAGAATAGACTCAAGTGCTATGAAACGGAATGCGGCGCAAGGCCCGGGTTGACAGTCTACGGCATCCACGGCGCCAGTTTGTCCACGTGTAATAGCCAGTCTAAAAGTCCACACTGTTAGAAATGTCCCCTAGGAAAATATTTAATGAATGAAATACTTACTCAGACCAATAAGCCGCACTCCCCAAAGCAGCGATCGCACTTTCATTATCATTATGAATACTCAAAGCCGAACAACTCCCTCCGATCAACGGATCCGCAGACATACATCCCACCGTTTGATACAAAGTATCTGGATAAACAATGGTATCTGAATCACTAGTCCAAAGATATTCAATCTTATTCGCCTGTCCCAACGCCAACGAAAAAACCATATTGGTGAACATGATATCCTTTTTGCACTTGTGAGGTTGGTAGAGACATATTGCATGGAGAGCTTTAGATTTGAAATCAGGAGAGGGAAACAGAGCATTGTGTTCGCGAAGAGTCGTGGCCGCTTTTTCAAGTACGATGCGGAAAGCATATGCGTATGCTTCGGATAAGAGAGCCGGGGGGACATCTGCGGAATCGAAAGATGCGGATGCTGATGCTGATGTCCATTTTGAGGATGAGGCCTTTTCATCGTAAAGTTCGCGAGTGATATAGTTTTGTGCAATGCGGACAGCGAGAGGACCATATGGTTCTTCGACATGTATTTTTGTGAGATCTGGAAATACCTTGAAGCAAACAGTTGTTAGTTTTGTTTGATAATACCTAGAAATTCCTGTGGGAAGTTTAAGAGAGGGTGCGCGGGCGATACGCACTTGTTGAGCCACAGAAACCATCTCCATGTCCCCATCTTGATCACCATCAATGCCAATCAGCATGATTGCCAAGCCAGGAGATTTATGATAACTTTGCAAACATCTCCTCCACATATTTGCCTCCTCACGATATCCTACTACAGAGGCAATACATTTTGCAGCCACATCGTCTTTGGTCTGAACTCCCTTCTCAGCATCCTCTAACGAGAGTTTTTGTTCTAACTGTTTGACTCTTGCTATATTCTTCCTGCGGTTTATCTCCGCTAGAGACATTTGCCATAGACTTTCAATAGTAATTGGGGCAAATGTAACCAATCTTCTGAAATAGCGGAAGATAATAAAGAAAGTGACCACGCAAAGGATGCCGTTAAAGACCTGCCTATGAATGGATGGTAACACAGGTACTACAGGCATGATTCCCTAGTCATATAGCTCAAACAAATTACGGAAAAATGAGGGAAAAAATGTACAAAGAAATTTCAACAATAGGAGGAGCGTCAATCAGACCTTTTTCTAACAACATCTCCTTCATGCAGCTATGTCTTTAAAGTTACTTGAGCCATGTTGTGTAGGACGGCTTGTACTTGTCCCTCCCTGCTGGTCTAATCAGCTAAGTCGTGGGACTTTGGAGTTTAGTAATCAGGATGACTTATAAAAGCATATTCTTTGACCAGCTCACAGAGATTTGTGATCTGTCTGGAAATTCTGTCATTTGCCGGCCTGAATATATATTCATACGCAAAGCACGCACAAACTTTTAATTTTGATTAGAATTACATTAGAAGCTTAATTGGGTGAAAAATCTTTGTTTAAATTTCCAAAAATTATTTTGAAAAGTTTGATAGTACAAGTTAAAACTCTTATAGGCTTGAAATTTAATCCTTTGTAGAGTTATTTTTTTTTTTCAATATTATTAAATAAAAATTATATAATTTAAACTAGATATTAATAGAATTTGAATATCAAATTTCATAAAAATAAAATATATTATATATTGAATAGTAAACAAATAAGATAAGATTTTCTTGAAATTTTATATTTTAATAATGTTTTTAAAACATTAATTAATCATAGACGGTTGATTTTAATCCTAATAAAGATTTTCTTTTAATTGAAATAATCTTTTAAATTGAATTTTATTAGAGATTTACAAGCTTGATTTTATACGAGAGTAATTTGTCTGTTTACTCACAAATCAAACACTTGAGTAAAATCACATTTTGTAATCTAGCAAAAAAACGATGATCCCAAATACACGGAGTAGATATAAAGTTGACACTAAAAGTGCTCCACATCAAATTAGGTTTCTGTGAGCTGGTGAAAGAACGGGCCCTTATACAGAAAACGTTCGACCGTTAGAGACTAGAGAGAAATAGGCAAATGGAGTCGCAGTCTCCACCAGCCACCGCCGTCATTCATTCTTCGAGAACTTTTCCTAGCCCTTCTTTGACCGCAAGATGAAACATTTGGTAGCCTTGCATAAGGTTCCAGTCAAACTCCTCTTCTCCAATGAGGAACTTGATCGAAACAATCATACATGAAACTCAATTCGAGTACCGGTACCTGTAAAGGTTCAAAAGTGGATCACACAATGGAGAATCCATGTTCACCCGTTCAAAGTTTCTTACGAACTTTATGGGAGCCTTGATTGTGAAAATATCCAACTTATAACCTTACTACTCTGTATACTAATGTATTATGACAAATTTTATACTATATATAAAGGTTAATAGAGTGATTATTATAAGATACATCAAAGGTAAACTATTCTTGTTCTACAAATAGAAGTTCTAAATAATAATATTATTATATTAACTGAAATTTCAAATAATTAAATATAATATTATAATTTCAAGATTTTCTAACAAAATCATTTAAACTCATCAAAATATATTCTTTATTCTTTCAAAAAAAAGTTATACAGCTTTCAAAAAATCCAAAAGTTTGGAATTGTTGAAATTTAATCAAAAGCTTCAAAAATTGAAATCTTGAGCAGTTTAATCTAGTGGAGTTTCTGAAAGTAGTACTAGTAGACAATAAATCCGGCAATATGTAGGTAGAAAATGTCTTACAACACTTGTCCCATCAACCTTCGTACATCTGAAGCTACACCAGGCCAAGTGTCGTCACACCGCCAAAGGCGGATGTTATGGTTGAACCTCAATGATTGTCAGACGGTGTACTTCGAAGATTTACAAACTCTATGGAGAAAGCGGTATATTCGTCACCCACATTCAGCCCAGAGCCACTCTCCGGGTGGAAGAATGTGTCTTTACTGGACCCGATTCAGAACTATAAGTCTCATCATGTGAGTTTTTGTTGATTGTCAAGACTGGCGCAAGCATAGTATGGGCGGATTGAATGTCTATGCAGTTTCTAACCACAAACAGTGTTATATTCAGAATTCCAAGAGAGCCTTTCCCACAAAATCCAGACTGTGGACGTTTTGAGCAACGTGAGCGATACTCTGTGCATTTATGACACAACTGCGTACAGCATATACAAAGGTCTGCAAACCAACATACAGAGGACAAACTAAGCTTCGGGTCGACGAGCCTGAGCGAGCTGAGCTTCCTTCTGGCGGTCAACCAGGTTGGTCTCTCGACAAGGACAAGTTTCTTTCTATGTTTGAACACGCCCAGAAGAATTTTCCGCGCCTCAAGTGGACCGTGTATATTGAAGATATCACTTTCGTCTTCTGGAAAAATACACTTTCAGCTGAAAAGTAACCATCATATTATGGCGCCAGAGCGGGGAAAGGTAATGCGCAAGAAAGTGCATGAATAGTAATCTCCCATTTTCGGCAGACCTAAATGTCCCACTTTCCAAGAGTTTGCCGATTCCACATCAAACTCTTGTTGCGGTGACATGATTCTGGGAAAAGTGTTGAGTGATCATGATATGATCATAAACCAATGAGAGCACTGTGGTCCAGTTGTCGTTGAAGAAAACCACCTTAGAAAACATGGTTCCAAGATGTTTCAATGCTTAAAAAATAACAGAGACCAATGATCTTCCATGATATCTTCCTCGCAATACTATCTGCATATCCCAAGGACCTTCGCGATAATTGGGATAGTTTTGCGTCTCGCCATAAACTTACAAGAGAGCACTATGCCCACAATCACCAACCCACCTTGGGATCCACCAGCTCCGGTCATACAGGATACAAGCGCACTTATGCAGGCCAATACTCCACCTGAAGCATGTGTCGCAGCATGCAATGCATTATTCTCGTGTCGCATTTGAAGACATGTGATTGGTGATGAAAACAAAAGAGCGTAGTCTGGACATAGTGGTGATTCTAGGGAGACAGATTGAGGGTCAGGCCTCGTGTGATGAACATGTGATTAATAATACTCGGTTACTCGAAAGACCGACTACGAAGTAGTCGGGGAAAGCAATGTCTCCGAATTTTCCTTTCTTCAATTTCATAATATTGAATATGAGCTTTGATATTAAAAAACGAGAGGAACAATTCCCTTTTCGGGAATATTACTTTCCAGATTACGAAGTAGTCGGTCTTTCAAGTAACCGATTATCATTCTGTCATCAAGAAACCTGCAGCGGCACAAAGAGTTGCAAATTAATATATTTCGCCTATATATCAGCGATATCCAAAGTGCCGAAACCTCTAGGTATGGAACCTGTAGATTTAAAACTCCAAAGCACCACATTCTTTCTTTTCAACAATCTTTTTGATTCTATCCACCATCCACCCACTTTCCATATAAACGCCGTCGTTTACCCTTCGTCCCATTGCTGCCATATGACTAAGGTGACAATCATCATCCTGATACTTCCAGCTCAAACATTGATCCCAGTCTGCACAAGCCTTTCTACAATTTTCCTTCGATGCCCATGGTCTTGCATCCCTTTGCGCTTCAGTTATCTCTTTGAACTCGGGAGTATAAGAATCTTCCGTTGAAGAAAATGATTTAGCTGCTGCATAATTATCCCATTCCGAGCGCGTAGCAACCAGTGTTGGCGCGAAGAAGTATTTAAAAACATCACGGTAGCGCACTCGGCCCTTTCCTTTAGTCTCCTGCATGAACTGGTTTTCGAAAACGAACAACCGGGATATATCAGCTTGATGAACTTTGTGGATATTCATAATTGGTGAGCACCAGTTCCAGTCACCAAAGCCGACTTTCCATGTCGGGAGGGTTTGCAAAGCAGCCCACCCACCTCCGTCTAATGCCGTGAGACGCTCTACACCCATTTCTTTCATGGCATGTGAAAGGACTTGATCTCCACAACAATGCTCTTTCGCATAGGATTCGTACCTTTCAGCCAAAGTCTTGTCTGCACCAAATGAAGCCGCCATAGCTTTCCCTGAAACGGCGAATCCAGCCCCGCCATGGGCAAAGTTTTCGCCCATTTTAAAAGCTGATGATCCGACCAGAAGAGGAGAAGTGTGGTCTAGACTTGCAAGCCATGCGTAAAGTGTCTCCCAAAAGAAGTAGTTATCGTCCTCCATATATATATACCATTTCTTGCCAGGGTGGTGGATGGCAGCATGTTGAAACATGGGCAAAAATTTGTATTTGTCCAATCTCCAGCCACCAGGTAAATCAAAATCACCGTCTAGATTTCCGCTCTCTTGATATAAGTTGTGGCTGACAGCCTCGCTGGCTTTCTTGTAGAGTTCAAAGTCAGGTGATGCTTTGAGAGTCGCGGAGACGTTTGCGAGAGAATCAATGACCGGGTTTCCGTTGATATTGTCCGCAATATCAGAGTAATAGACGACATTGGGAGTGAGTTCTTTGTTACCCAACGTGGTTGACATGTGCATGGGCATCCTCCTCCAAATGGATGTAGCACCAGTTTTGACCAAAATGATGACATCCTTTGGATCGAGACCTGTGGTACTGTAGATTCTGCTTGGTTCTTCCACCAGCGGCTTTTCAGCACTATTTTTGACGCTGACGGTTGGATACGTCGAAGGAGTTATAGTTGGTGAATCTAGATTTATAAAATGGCCCTGTGGTATTTGATCGGTAACTGCCGTATACTGTGATCTATCCACAAATAGAACATTGTTTTCACTCAGTCCCATAACAATAAATACTGCTACGAGAAAACTGATCCATAAGTATCCCTTGAAATGCCGGGGTAAAAAGTTCCCAATGTGTGACGTTGACATCGTTAAAGACAGCTGGAGTGACTCAAACACGGGAGAGAGTGAGAAACACAGAAGTTGTCAAGTACTGGTATGCTAATATTGAAGATATAGATAAGTAGATGGGTAGATGATTGGGGTCATTGCTAGGAAGTATGCAAAATTAGAATGAAATAGTTTTTGGCTCCTCTTTCCGTACTCATCATACAGGCGCAGGCAGGCGACCGGGATCAACTTTTCAACCCGAACATGCTGTACAAGGACAAGGTATCATGCGGACTATATTTTTATGGTCCAAGATGATGCTCTAAAACAAAATATTATTGCCAATTAGTTTGGTAGCCTTGCATACCTACCTAATACTCTGACCGAGTTATCAAACCTCTAAAAGAACTGCAGAAATATCTCTCCAGCTTAAAATAAACATTTCTCTAGTGACTAGTCTCATGCCAGCCGCGCGTTCCGAGCTAAAACAAGGTTGCGGTTAGGGATTTTTTAAATTTTTTCTCTTTACCGTCACGCTTGTTTCTTCAAGCCTTTTCCTAATTTGATAAGATTGTGATCTGAGCTTCCAAAACAAACATTGTTGTCACCGCGATTATTAATCATTGTCACCGGAAGTTCCCTATCAGGCAATAGGTCAGGTTTGCGGATCCCTTGCGGCCCCTCACTATTGCGGACTCATGTGAAACCCAAAGCATGAAGATCTTCTTACCCTGGATGTTTCTCCACCCATCGTGTTTTCCTGACCTCTGGATTTTTTCACTCTAAGTCTCACGATGTACTAGTGTTGCGTTAGTTAACACCGAGGTTACATGTGAAAAAAGGGTGGTTATTTGAAGGTGTCCATGTACGTACATATTGGGCCTGTGGTAGGGTTGATATTGCTGCCCTCGAGGTTCTGTATGCTGCGAATTGCTGCTGAGTAATGCCCATGCAAGAAAGTGAATGTAAAGTGGTGCACGTTCGAACATATACCCAGCTAGCTGGACACCCTCCAGCACGACAACCGGGCTTAGATCGCGAATTCGTGTTGCAACATTATCCGACAGCCGTACAATATCCACGATTCACTGCGAGCAAGTGTATTATATGGCGTCTGTAGATTTCCGATTTGTCGCCTATTAACCTGGTAAATGTACAGAATAAAGAACTTCGCAGGGTCTAGTTGAGATCTAAGCTTGATTCTCCAAACGCCTTACAAGAACTCCAACAACAACTGGGCCGGCAATCGTGCAAATCACTACAGCCCAAGCGATGACAAAAAACACTGCTTCGCCAAATGTGACAGTGGTATTGTTTCGGTTCTTCAACAACAGAGTGCCTGAGCTTTGCGAAAGGGACGCAACTAAGAACCCGATTTCTCCTCTAGCAACCATGGAAAATCCCACGAGTAAAGCTTCTTAATGTGGTGGACGGGTACTAGCAGCTGCTGAAAACTCCTTTTGCTGCGTTGGCATACGGCTTGATGCAGTCTTCTTTGGGTTCTGCCAAGATTTTATGAAGTACTCGGAGTACATAACGAGGCTCACTAGCCCTTTTGCGATGATCATAAGGATCGAATAGACAATGCCTTCCCAGACGGTAGAGGCGTTAAACATGTCTGTGACCGGGATTGAGAAACCATTGGACGCCTAGATACATTTTGTTAGCTGAGATCCGTAGATCAAGTATTGGTTAAAATTCTTAAATCGAGATAGATTCATGGATACCCACAAAGAAAAAAGGAACCAATATGAAGTCCATAACTGATTAATAATATTCATCATACATCTTCTGAGCTGCATTTGACATTGATTCTTCTTCAACATCATACATTCCGACATCTCACAGGTAATTGACTACACCACAAGCGATGAACGCAGCGAAAAGAACAAACTCATCAATGAAAGATGCAATAGTGATGAAAACAATCAATACCAACGTTGGAAGAAGGAAACTAAGATGTGGGACACTTCGGGGTGGCTTGAGGGCAAATCCCTCGATATCAGATCTGCTGCCTGTGGTCATTTGGCAGACACCTCGGGTTAAGAATGCTTGACAAGATAGAGCCAGATCGGTGTGAGAATAAATCTACGGACAGCAAGTGAGACAATGAGTAAACCAAAACTCGCAACTATCGGTCTTGCAATAGGCCACCCACCAATGTCTCCACTACCCAGGGTCGTAACAATGTTTACCATAACAAGGCCCACAACATCATCCATCATGGCAGCCCCCACAAGTATCACGCCCACTCTAGCATGCCACATATCCGCAGAGGAAAGGATAGCAAACGTCGTTCATAAAGACGCCGAACATAGTGAAGCACCCGCGGAAAAGGCGGCCAGAGGGGTGGGATATGATGTCCCAGAACTACTGGGAAAAGCTAAGATAAGGAGGAGGAAAGACAATGCAATTGGCATTAATAAGCAAAGAGTAGCTACCGACACAGAAAAATAGGCAGATTTTCGAAGCTGTTTAAGGTCTGTACTGAGGCCCCCTTCAAAAACGAGACCTATCAGACCTAGGTAGCCCAATGCTTGAATCGTTTCCTGAGCTCCGTGTGTCAGCCATGACGTCCCTCCAACTGGTAGATCCCATATTATCTCAATGAGAATTTGCCCTATGATGCCACAATATAGGGCATGGTCTAGGATATATCGAGTGATATTTAACAAAACGATGACTGAGGTCAAGGAAAGAATGACCACTATTCCGGGCTCCTCGTATGGGACGTATGCCGTCTTCGAATTTCCCTAGTTTCGGTATCCGAGGAGACAAAAAATAATTGTTAAACTTCTTTTCTCGGGTGGACACATGGACATGAGTTTCATGTGTATAACTCGTTCAAGAGGCAAAAGAATAAAGGTATTTCGATCAACCGTCCAGCCACATGCTCACGTGAACTTACCAGCCACACCAACCACATTATCTCCACTAAAATTTATAGCAATTGCGCTAAGATTGCGATCTGGAAATTTTTAATCGCGATAAGATATCTCTTCATCCTCGGTTTCAAAGCATCATTCCCTCTCCATCAGCGTACACCACTTTCTCACATTCGCCTTCGCGATCAATCTACGTCAAGATGAACGCCCACGCGCTCCTCACCTCTCAAGGTTGGCGCGGCACCGGGCACTCCCTCCACCACAGCTCCGACACGATTGGACTCTCGCGGCCGCTGCTCGTCTCGAAAAAAGACAATGTATTGGGAGTAGGGAAGAAACAACACAAGACTTCTGATATGTGGTGGATGAATGCTTTTGATGCGTCGCTGAAGGGGTTAGATACAAGTAAGGAGGGGCAAATTAAGGTGCAGAAGGGAGGTGGGTTGGAAATGGTGGTTAAGGGAGGGAGTAAGTGGGTTGGAGGGAAGGGAGGGTTGTATAGTTTCTTTGTGAGGGGCGAGACGGTTGGGGGCACGATTGAGGATAAGGAAAAGGAAGTTGTGGAAATAATTGTCAAGGAGGAGAAGAAAGGGAAGGGGAAGGAGAAGGATAAGAAAAGGAAGGGAGAAGAGAGGAAAGAGAGTAAGGAGGAAAGGAGGGAAAGAAAGGAGAAGAAGAGGGCCGATAGAGCGAGAAAACTTGCTGCGGTAGAAGCAGAGAATATCAAGGCACAAAAGGAGGTCAAGGCAAAGAGTTCCAAATCGATAGATTCGGAAAAGACAGAAACGAAGGAGGAACGACGAGAACGAAAGGAACGAAAGCAGCAAAAGAAATTATTGCGACAACCCAAAAAGGAATCATCGGATACATCATCGACGTCAGAGATCACAAAGAAGAAGAAGAAATCGAGGAAAGACAAATAGAAGGCCTCGCCCTGTATATTCTACGTATCGGCATAACAAAAGGCGTTTTTGAGCAGGGAGTTTTGCGATCACGATGGTGACCCTGGCGTTCAAGATAATGTATGGTATCTTAATTAGATTTGAAATTCTAATACTCAAACTATGGCTCTTTGGGTACCTTTCCAGGCTTGTTTGATAGAAGCCATGGCCTTCTCTGCCAAAATTCATCTTTAATGACATCTACATGCTGCACTGTTATTCTTGCCTTTGCTCTCCTCTTTCTATCTTTCTCTTCTTGGGTCCTTGAGAGTTCCTTCTGCTCGATCGTCTTTGCCGAATCTTCAT
Organism: Sclerotinia sclerotiorum 1980 UF-70; assembly: GCF_000146945.2. Classification (NCBI taxonomy): domain Eukaryota; kingdom Fungi; phylum Ascomycota; class Leotiomycetes; order Helotiales; family Sclerotiniaceae; genus Sclerotinia; species Sclerotinia sclerotiorum. The sequence continues at coordinate 1,504,306 of NW_001820829.1, forward strand.
CAATTAATTCTGTTGTCGCTTCCGGTTCCACTAATTCATACTATCCTCATGTTAATTTCCTGGAGAAAGTTAAGATGAGAAAAATGACTTACATCTCTAAAAACCACGCTCCCCTTTTTGTAGATCTCTGGTTCATTATTATAATTGATTCCAAACCTCGAGAATAAAATCTCATTCTTATCCGCGGCTAATGTGCCCTAAAACCACATGAGAATAAGTATCCAAAACAAACCATCGAGGAATTACAAAACCTACAGCAAGTTCCTTCTCTGCACTTTTTGCATCCAATCCTCCTTTCTGAATCAGAGCCCAGAAAGTCGTATTGTAAAGATTATTTATGTGACCTTAACTCATCAGTACCAACTCAGAGAAAATGACGGCAAGGACGGAAAAGAGAAAAACAGGAACAATAAAAGTAAAATTACATACAATCCACCTGTCTCCAACTCATGTAATCCCTCAAATTCTGCACACTAGGATACTGCACAGCTCTACCATCAAAACTAGGCAACGGAGCCGTGAGTTGCATTTCCGTTTCTGGAAAATAGGTAGACCAGAGATGAACATAGTATGCTGTGAAAGTCGATACTATAGTTGTGACGAGTTTACTAATATATCGCATCAAAGTTTGTTTTTCAGGAACTTCCTTCAACAAAGGGTTCAGCGGAGGGAGTCATACCTCGAGCGTCTCTCAAACAGCACACATGATTTATGGAAGACGAAACTACGATTGCCTCATTAGCAAAATAAATTGATGAGAAGCTAACATTTTGGACAAAACGAACCTGTATTCATCACTAATTCCATAAGCAATAATAATATCCGACAATTCCATCATCACAGCCTTAGCAGCCGCATTCATAAGATCTAACGCTCTCCTGTCATTTGGTTTTTCAAATGCATATTTATCCGAGAACCTATATTTCTCAGTTTCCAGTACATATGCAAGCGCCGATAGCTTATGGGGGAGGTACAACATACTTATGAAATCCTCGACCATCAATACGCACTACGATCCATGTATTTGGGATAAGCAGATCAGGTTGCTCAAAGGCTTTAACATATTCATATCTAAGGAATTCGTGAGTTACATTAAATCGAACAGAGTGGGACTCAACAATCTACTCACTTTGAATTCGCCATATTATCGCTTTGAGGTTGATGTGGTGGTGATGTCAAAATAGCATGGAGGTTGGAGGGGTAGTTGAGATTTGTATGAAAGACAGTCAAGCGAGGTCTCAAAATGAACAGGAGCTGAGAAGAAGTCCAAGCTACGATAAATTAAAGCTAGCTATTCTTGCAGAAAGATATCAACTTGGTTCATATTTAAAATTTCGTCAAATGCCTTTCAAAATGAAATAGATCCAATATCCTCAATCCTCAACTAATTTCCAATTCCCTCTCCAGAACGACTGTTAAAACTCCCCATTTTTCCTACCCCACTGTCACGTGCCGGCCCCTCCATCCGCTAAAAATCGATAAGGGTTTTGCACTCGGCTATCCTTGAGTTTTTGACAACGCTAAAGATAGACCCCTCTAGCTCGCTTCGCTCGGGACTAGGTTAGTGAATAAGTATTCATTCCACAACACAGGAAAACTTTAGAATATATATTAAAAATGGCGCCGCCGAGCCATAAAATACTGAATTTGCGAATAATCCTTCTATGGTGTAATGGTTAGCACACTAGATTTTGATTCTGGAGATATTGGTTCGATTCCTATTAGAAGGTTCCGTCAAGAACATTCTATCCCGCCATACTCAGATTGAACCTGAGACAAAAGGGTGCCAAAGTTTCTGCAAATTGTTTGGTCATTTCGGTTGTTTTGATCGCTCCATACTTTTGTTGTCCCGCTCGATTGTGGGTAAAGGCTACAAGTTTGTTTGTCTCCTAACGTCTAGGCAGTATAAAGCGACGACTCATGGTAGACAGGATGGAGGATCAACCTTGTTCTGTAATCAATTGTATTTTATTTTTGCAGTGCCATATTCCCAAAGAAAGCTTTTGATATCTACTATTCATGCCTCCTTCTTAGGCAATGTGGCAACCTTCTCCTGAAACAACTTCTCGGCCTTCGCCCAGACTGGAGTACTTCTCCAGTCCTTTAATGTCAACAAACTTGGTAGCAAGTCCTTGCTGAATGCCTCGCTTGCTTCTCTTGGCAATAGACTTGGTAAGTGATCAATGCTGATGACGCTTAGTCTGGGGTCTCCCTTGACCTCGACTGGGACAGTTGGCTCTGAAAATGTGGTCGCAACGGTATAGATTGGAATTGGATTGTTGGGATTTGTGGTATCAGCACTGACGTCGCAGACGACTGACAATTTGCGGTTTGGGGTATCGAGGCTTTGCATGTCGACAAAGTTCGGAATCTTGGACATGAGGTATATGCAGTTAATGAAGATGTCACTCTCGACAATCTCTGGAAATGGTCCTCCCTTGGCAGTCTCTGCCATATCCCACTTCAAGACATTCTCGGTTGGCACACCGGCTCTCAAGCAGAGATCAACTGCTCCACTTCCACATCTGCCCAATGCTCCGATAACCAAAACTCGTGGTGCCTTGCCTGTCTTTTCTTGTCCAGCTGCGATTGCTTTCTTTACGTCGGCAATCAACTCATCTTCGTTAGGATAGCTTGATACGCTTGGGAATGGCTCTGATGCTGAATGAGTGAGTTGCCATGCCCAAGTTTCGAGTGCCAATGCTGCACCAGCAAATCCAGCGTGGTATCCGAAAGCTGCAACTCTTCTGCCTTTATCGTCTGTCAAAAATTCGAGATCTAAGAGAGTTCCGCCGCCGCGAGGAAATCGTGATAGAACGGTGTCCCAGCCACCTTGTTGTTTGTAACAGTGTGCGAATTGTACGTGGACATGCTCGAGGGGAACTTATAGCTGTTAGACTTTTTTCCCATTGGTAGTGATTTAAGCAGAAACTCACAGTCTTCGACAGGTAGTTCCTTCAAACCAATAATAATATGATCCTTTGGTGCTTGTCTCCATGTATCTTCTGGCACGAGAGTAGCTCCAACCTTCTCGAACTCCTCATCGTCGAATATACGTTCTGGGCTGCGCTCGACATTAATTGTGTATCCAGCATCGATGAGAGCTTTGGCTGTAGTGGGGGTAAGAGCTGATCTATGCTCAAGAGCTTTTCCCACTGATGAACGCGTTAGTAGGTTATGGAATATTGTGCTGGCAATTACTTACACTCAGAACGTAGGTGAAGAGTAGTTCCAGACATGATGAAAGATTTGAATTTATAATTGAATCTTAATTGAAGTTTTGGGATTTATTTACAGTCTCTGGTTTTTGTTTGCAGAGGGGGAGTTTTTCTGCCTCATTGAGTCATTCAGTTCCCCGCAATTTGTTTTCACCGCCTCCGGGATCGCACCATCCATCGTCACCCTATGCCTCAATTAGAAGACCGAACATTTTCTTGAAATATCTACCGAATTCATAGTTGCGGTAAGCCTTGAAGTCAAAGACTATAACGGCTATATGTGTTACCTACTGAGAGACACCTCGTATGTTTCCCTGAGGTTCTTGCCGTATAGTGCTTCGAAAAATGAGGTTAGTTTCCATCTTAATTTTGAGCCTAAGGCATCCAACGCATTCAATACTACCAATTCAATCGAAGGATGTCGGAATAGTTCACCTGCATGTTATGCTGGCGGATTTGTTAAGCTTCTACTCGTTCAAATTAAAATATTCACTGCATCTTTCTCAGTAGAGTAATTCTTCATTTCTTCATGTACGGCGTGACTAGGTATAGTTTCATTGTGTACGACAGAGTGATAGATTGTCAAATTTTACTTCCCTACTTTGCTTCATCGTTTCCTTCCTTCTCTTCTTGGATCTTGAAAGTGTCAAGCGTTTGTGTACATACTTATACAACACATTTCTCATCAATCCAATTTATATCGTAATCATGTTGGTTAAAGATGTACGAACCCATATCATGCTCGACCTTGAGATAGCAGCACATCCCCTCAAGCACAATCCTGCGATCATCCAAATCGAGGCTATCCATTTCGATATCGAAATAGGTGAAACTTGAAGTATTTCTCAATGCACATAAGCTTGGAATCCTGCATTGGATTCGGCTTGATCACTGATTCTGATACACTCCAATGGCTTGAGAAAAACATCCCCACTACGTTGTCTGCAAGCCGAAACAGCAAAGTGGCTCTCGACGTTGCTCTGGAACAATTCACTACCTGGCTCTCCAGCTGTCACAAATCTACCAAAGCCAACATCAGTTCCAACTACCCAACTGCGAAATTTGACCCGACGGACCTGCAAATAATGATCTGGGCATACGGTAGCACACAGGATTGTCGATGGATGGAAAGTGCCTATAAAGCATGCGAATTGAAAAGCCGTGGATGTACTATAATGACCTTTGTGTCCGAACCTACTGCGAAATGGCTTTCTCTATTACTGGAAGAAATATCCGACGTGAGGTGGACAAATCTTTCGTGGGCAAAAAGCACAATGCAATTGATGATTGTAAACATCAAATCATCTACGTGATCAAGTGCCATGATGCGTTTCGAGGACCGCAAGTCTCTGCCATTGCGCCTGTTTCTGCTGGTCCAGCATCGGCCACAACTTCAGATTCTTCTAGGAAGCGACCCAGGACCGTTTTAGATGACAACCGCTCTAGAATGGGTCTGGAATAGTGTAACTTGCGTGAACCAGACTGGCCAGCATCAGCGCCTCCAAGAAAGGAACGTCCCCAAGAGCTATTTGGCTTACCTGATTTCAGTCTCCAATATCGACATCAATTTCTTTGAGAATGGGCCATTTCATCGAAAAAAGATTATCAATCGCTCAAGACAACTCCGTAAGATACTCAGGATGCTCTTGTAAATTACATGTCACAACAATTTTGGATATTCCAACTTCCCCCATGGTGCGAGGGGCTGATTGCATTCATGTGGGGAAAACTTGCTCAAGCCTGCGACAGTCGGAGGACACTGGATTTCTTTTTTGTATGGGATAGGAAGTCAGAAAGATGAATAATGTGTTTTATCTATACGTGTTTAAGAATTGAATTTGTAAGTACATGCTTGGGCCGTTAGTCTGTCTGTCTCTGAGGACACGTGTGGAATTTTTTTATCTCTCTCAAGTACTCATTCTTGGGAAAATTGCTTAAGTCTATAAATACTCACTTTTGACTAGTGCATTTTCTAGTTACTATTGAATGAAACTCTTTCTAAGTTTCGCCATATATAACATAATCACATCTCATTTGATTTGCTCCAGCTATGAGAACTACGGGCAGAGTGGCAAAACGCTACCGCCAGACTCTTAGGGTTGATGTTATTGAATGCCACAGTCAATATTTGTGCCAGTTTCATTGAAAAGCCTTTTCAAGTTTCTCGTTCGCCTTTTTTGAATCACCGACTAGCGAAACGGCAGCACTGAGCCACGATCACTTACATTGTTGCTTACATCTGAAAGGTTCTTGATTGTGGAGCACTTTCTCAAGACAACTGGTTCTGAAAATCAGCTAGATGCGTTTTCTCTCAGACTCTATTATCCATCGATCAATGAAGAAGTTTTGAAGACTTTTATTAGGGTTTTAAGGAAATACACTTCAATTCATGATCCTATTTGACTTGTGTTGAGTTTTCGAGGCTTGGATTGGAGGATTCCAAGGTGGAAATTGAGATGAAGGCTCATGTGCCGGAAGAGAAAAAGGCGTGAATATCCCGTGGTTTGACTCCCAAAACACCACATACAAAACTATGATTCACGTTGCGAGTTACATAGGTTCCAATAGTATATAAGACCTTCTCCTTAACAAAAAGTTATATATTTATCTAATAACTCTGGAATAGTAAAGGAATACAACAACTCACACTATGGATACCGCTGGTAAAGCTTTTGAAGCCCTTCAAGCAGGGAAGAAAGCCATCAAGCAAGGCCGCGAACTACATGGCAGAGTACAAGAAGGTTATGGTAGAGCAGGGGAAGTCCATGGTAAAACCATGGAAATCAAGCAACAAGCTGAGAAGTTCGGCATAACATTACCCAAAGACGCATCAAGTCTTCCGAAAAACCGTGCCGAATTTCAAAAAGAAGCAAAAGGCTATGCACGAGGTTGCTTTTGTGGATTTTGGGAAATATTTAAGGCTGAAACCAAGAAATATATTACATATGTTCTTTCTCTTCTGGTCTTTGCCTTCATCGCTATAGGACTTGTTTCTTTTCTCATTGCTGTGCTTTCGCATCATCCACATTTGCAACTTTTCACGTTAACGACAAGGGCAATGACGTCTAATAATACGAAAGGAGACTTAGTTGCAATGGATGGCGAGAGCGTGGATTACAAGATCTATCCATTGCATTACTGTGTTTCTGGTCTTACTACGAAGGCTGAGGAGCAGTTTAAAATGACAAATGGTTGTCATCCATCAAAGCAAGGTACGTGGGATTTTAACACAAAGTTTCTTTCCCTGGTCACAATAATTCACGTGTAACTAAATAATGTCTCCCCATGTCTTAGCATTGTACGGGCATATACTTCCTGCCCTCAACTCCACTTTCACGCCTCCTCTTCCTGTAGGCCCATGCACAGAAATCCAGACCCTCTTCAGGAAATATGGATATATATCTTTCTCCCTCTATATACTTGATATCATTCTATTACCCATACTTGCAGGTGTATTTATCTGGTGGTTTGTCAGTACCTTAACGCCTTGGAAACGAACCTTTAGACTCGTTCTTTGCGTAAGTCTATTCTTCACCATCTTGCTCTTCTACCTCTCTCAAATTCAATACATCTAACACCCCACCCCAGTTCTTTACAGCCACACTCCTCGCCACCGCAGTCCTCCAAACACTACTCGCTTACCACACCATCCACATTCTGAAGCACGATATCAACCTCAGCACCTCCAGCCTCGACATTACCCTAAAAACCGGCATCCTCTACATCATCCTCGCCCACTTCTTTTGGTGCACCCTTCTCTTCAATCTTATTCTTTTCCGCCTCATAGACTGGCTTCGAAATAGGAGAAAAACGAGGAAACTTCGTCAAACTCAAGATAATTACCAGGCTCATAATATCAAGGCTTTCGATGAATCAGCTCATGATGGTCACTATGTGGCTGGTGATACTTTATATGATACTCAATCATTTGGGATAAACAAAATGCCTTTTTAACAGCAAATTATGGGGATTTCACGAAAGCCTGTGGGCATGAAGGGCGATGATGGTGATTTGGGAGAAGGAATTTTGAGGTATTATCCTGATTACGGTGATCAAAAGCACGGCAGGAGTTACATGGGGGAAGAGAGATTTGGTAATGTATAATTAGACACTAGTATTGCGGTTACCGTGGCTGGTTCTCAACAGGATAGAATAGAATGACGTTGAGAATATAAAGCTATTTATGATATTCACCAATCAATCATGATTCACTTTATTCCCCAGTCGTTTGATGATTCAAAGGTAGCTTACTCACTATTTTTCCATCTTAACGACTAGACTCCAATCCCCTTTATATCTAGGAATGCCTTTCTCTTTATGCATTCATCATTCTGCTCGGTGGACTCAAACTTACAAGTTTGAGATAAATATATTGTAGAGTGATTGCCATATCGCAAGCAAAACTTTCCCTCAATTGATTCAGGGGCTATGCATTTATTGTCCACCATTCTTCCTGGTTGGTAAAACCGCATTAGGAGTTGTCGTGTTAAGAGTGAACTCGAGAGTAAGTTTACAAGTATCAACAAACACTTTCAAATTTCTCCTTTATCCACGTCTACAAACAGAATCCCTCTATGTCAAAAATTGAACTCATACATGAAGGTTGGAGATATAGTGCAAATAATATTTGAGCTCAGATAAAATTGCCGGTCTGTTTGTATGTCCTTTCCCCGTTTTTGGTATACTAAACGACTCTATGCATATACAAACGAAAATACGCCTAGTCTAGCACAGCACCTGGCATTCAGAAAAAGGGGTTCAATGCAAATACTACCAGGGAGGCATGAATCGGATCAGTACCTTCAGGTTTCCGTTCATCGATGGAAAATAGTGGTAAGAAAAGATCTATCCATACAGCTTTGCACAAACGCATACATGCATGCAGCTTGCGGTAGACCGCATGACAACGCTGCTTTCAAGGTAGTATGGAAAACGAGGAGTGAAAGCGAGGTGAAAATCAAAGAGGAAGAACAGGTTGAGTTATATCTAGCCAGTCATTAGACTACAAAATCGTCTGTGCCTATCTCACACACATTCGTTGAGGACCAAAATCATACTCCATACTCCTTCAGCACAAATACCGTCAATTCAACTTTCCTGAACCTCAGCTATGCTGATCAAAAGACTCAACACGAATATTATGCTTGATCTCGAGCTGGCCGGGTTTCCTGACAATTACAATCCAGCTATTACCCAAATTGGCGCCATCCATTTCGATATCGAAACCGGAAGAGAACTCGCAAGCTTTTGTGAATTTCCCCAACTCCAGTCCAGCCTTAACTTTGGTCCGGCTCAAGATACCATAACCATTACTTGGTGCAAGATTCACAATCCTGAAGCTCTCAAAAAGAGTCAGGAGAGCACTGTAACTCTCGACAACGCATTGAAAGCATTCACGGCCTGGGTCGATTCTTACCGGGAATCCACGCGTAGAGAAGCCCAGGCAAGTTGTGTAAGGGATTTGATGGGAGAAGTAAAGATTTGGGCAAATGGAAGCATGCAGGATAATCGATGGATCGATACCGCTTACACTATCTGCAACCTCGCAAAGCCATGGAAGTATTATAGCAATATGTGCATCATGACGACGAACAACACAGTCCTCGAGTTGACTGGAAGAAACTATCGCATGGAAGCAGAGCAAGACAGAAAGGGTGCGCATGATGCTGTCGCTGATTGCATGCATCAAATTGGGTGGTTTATGCCATGTCTCACGGCACTTCGAGACAACTCGAGGAAGCGAAGGATCGATGACCAGAACGAGACATACCGGAGAAATCAACGACGCATGTTGACGAGGCAATAGAAGCTAGGCCAGCTTGAAAGATAGGTGGTATGGAAAGTCGGAATGGTGTCAACTGAGTATTTGGTTAAAGGAGGATTGAAACCTTTCACGTCGGCATTGTTTGAGAGACCTTTCCATATGTTCACACTTAATCGCATCTCCAAATGTATTCAGGAAAGACACTTCAACATTCTCAATCTTTACCACCTTTGCCACCTTAAAAGTACTCACTTCCTAGCTTCTATCGCCTGTCTGATTTGTCACAATTCGTTTTCGCGCTCTTTCTTTCTCGAAATCACACAGAATGTGTTGCCCCAAAATTGCACAATATTTGCGTGAGTCAAGTCAAACACATAATTAATCATGAAATTCATGAAATAGAGAAGTGCAATGAGTGACTGTTAAACAAGGAGTAGACAATCAAAGTAGATGTTTTTTCCCTAGGTGTCTAACAAAGGCTAGTGCGTTAAGGTCCTGCTGGCTATCACGTGCCATGTGCTGTTTTGGGCCCGTGTGACAAAACCTTCTCTGAACGTTGTTGCTCAACTACTTCTGGTTGCACAAGCAGCAAAACTTCCTGATAATCGTGGCTATGTCAACAACAGAGCTTATCAAATGAAGAGCACTGCTTCTGGAGTATCATTTTATGCAAAAGCGCTTGCTGCTTCTTTCCTCTCTCATAGGTTCTATTGCCGCGTTTCCGCTTATGTTTTAAAAATGCCTGCAAACGCCAAATTAAAGCAGGCGCTTATCTGACCCAGACAAGTGTCTGCCATCCAATGATGCTATATGCTTAACATTATTTGAATATTTTAGCTTGATGGCGCGCTTCTTTTGTGCATCTTATATACCAAGACTTTAATGACTGGTTTTTAATGGTTCAAACTGAAATATAGCAACCCTAGAGACAACCGACCTCACAAGCGGCCATATCAAGCGGACTATTTTCCTATTGGCAAACTCAGCGCATGCTACTACGCTTGGCCGTCTCATCAATTTATAGAGTCAGAAGTTGATCTACAGAGCATAATCTGGGAATCTAGATCGATGAGTCTGATGTTCTGGACTTTTAGAGCTGCGAGTAAGAATGAGTGAGTATGAATATTTAAGATCTTAATTTCCTTCGTTGTTTGCTTCCATCATCATCTCAACAATCAGTCTCTTCATCTACTACAAATTACATCTTTCTCTCTTTCTTCTTTCTTTGGCTAGGATCAGACTTCAGGACATTCTCTTCACCAAACCGCATCCATTCTTTTGCTGGTAGATCAGCCCAAAACTTTCACTTCATCACAAATTCGAGCTACTTCCAAAGAAAAGTAATACACTCTTTTCTCAAAGTTTTTGAATCCGCAAATTTCATTCTCCACCTACACAACTTTCACCTGGTGAAAGCCTTCTAAATCATTCCTATATCGCTATCAATTCCCTGTCAACTCTCATTCAAAATGTTTGCCCCGAAAAACAGAGAAAGTATCTACGGCACTTTCGCATTCGCTTTCACCATCACCCGAGCTTTACAAGCCATTTGCCTCATATGCATTCTCGGTATGTCTGCAAATTTTATCGGAGAAATCAACGCGGCCGATACGGCGCCGCCTGAAGTTCTCATTGGAACTCTCAGTGTTGTATGTCAACTTCATTCCTATCCATGCACATTCACACCATACTAACGTTAGCTAGGTCGTTATTGCCATTATCTATATCGGCGTCTCCTATCTTCTCTATCTTGAAGAGCAAATTTCCTTTCTCATTTCTACAGCATGCGACTCATTGGCTCTTATTGGACTCATTGTGGTCTCTGTGAAAGTCGGAACACCCCTTTCCTACTTGGATTGTCCTGCTCTTCCCAACGTTGGAGTGACATCAACATTCGTTGAATCAGCTGTCGGCAATTTCTCCAAGGCCAATTACTATTATTGGGTTAATGCATCGAAGACGGCGTGCTACGAGATGAAAGCCATCTGGGGGTTCAGCATGGCGCTCTGCGTACTATTCTTCTTCAGTGGCATTGTCAACATTTGCATCTGGCACAAGTTGAAGCAGTTTGTTCCGCGAAAGGATGTTTTGGAGTACCAGGGCTAGACTGAAATCCGTAGCGGGCAGCAGAAGAAGTGAGAAAATGGATACTGCACCGAACGGGAATCATGATGCATGCAACGAGACGACAAAAGGCGGTCATGAGAATAGTTGAGAGAATTCTCATCAAAGAAAAATGATTCTTTTGAAATTATTGAGGGGAATCCAGCGCAAAAGACCGAGGAGATTGCGTTAAAATTTTGGGCTTGTGGTGGCACAGTCGATAGCACAGAACATACAGCGGGCAAAACATGGGGACATTGGCGTAAAGGAGAAAAGGCGGGGGTCCGTCGGTAGCACGAAGGAGGACGTAATATGGTAGACAAAACTGAGCCTCATGGTTGAGAGATTTATTTGTTAGTCCTGGATCATCATGTTAATGTTTGTTTTCTTATTTCGGGTTGCAGCAATCGTCAACGAAACCTTAATGATTAACGATGCTTTTATTTTTTTACATATTGCTTATTGTCTATTGATGAAAACAGCACATGCGCATCTTATCTCAAAATGTTCATTCTCCATGTAGACTATTGCATGGCCTGGCCCAATCCACAGGGGGCCTTTAGAATCTACTCCCTAAAGACAGACGCCACCAACCCCACCATCTCCTCCCGTCAATTTTACTAGTTTACCTACTATCAACCTCTAGCTTCACGGATCAGAATGTTTCTAGTTCCGTCCTTTATACTACCGACACCACACATTTTTTTTTTAAAAAAAAATCAATATCCAAGCCTTTCTTTTGCTTCTTTCTCGCTTTTCCTTTTTCCAATTCTACAGACTATATTTAATTCATCCACGAAATTATCATCAAAACAAGAAACGATCATCTATCTGCTAATTCGAACACGATATACCCATTGGATCACAAAAAGATTTGGAATTTTTCCACAGCCAAGCGAGGCAGGGTAAACTTTGGTACCACTATTCGTACCACCACATCTATCTGTACGTAGGTACGTATGTGATATGATAATGGCGCACAGTGGCTGTACAATATGCGTAATGCCTTTTGATCTGATATGCCGATTATGATGATTGGATGGATGTGCAGGTTGGGCAAGCAAACCCCGCGAATCATTTGTTCAGGGAGTGATCATGATGGATGCTGTTGGTACGCTGTTGGTGTAGCAGGGAAATTGAGCTCGGAGATTTTGATTTCCGTTTTTTCTTTACTTTGTTGCTTACTGAGTTTTGGAGAGTGAGGATGGAAATGGGATGAAGAGAATGAATATCGAATTCTCAATCTGAAATCGAAATAGGAATGGAATTCTTGGTTAGAATCATAAATGATATCTGCTATCTGCTGATATAACTATAAGACTAAAAGTCCTCTATAAAAGTATAATCAATCATAGCTGCGATTACATAGCAAGTTACATACTATTTCTCGGCACTAGCATCCGACGAATACTAGCCTGGGAATCCCCCAAAATATAAGCCCGCTTGGACGTAAAGTCTTCCAACCTCGTACAAATCAGCGGCAAGAAATGATTATGGGCTTTCAGCTCCGATCAGGATGAACCAATTACATGACATCTCAATTTTGAATAATATAGTAATATGGTATCGTTTGGTGATACATATTATGTTGATTATTCTTGGTAAGTCAGCAATATCTGGATAACTATTATTTCTCTTTTTACATGTTTTGTGCTGCGCCTGAATCTTGAAGTTTTGCTACGTCTCTCTCTTCTCTATCAAGGAGATTTGTATTTACATATCTATCTACCTACACGAATTCCTCCATCCATCCAGTTCAATTCTCAAGTATCTATCTAAGCAAAGATGGCTAAAACGATATTCACAACAATCACACCACTCCCTCCCAACATATCCCGAAAAACGGTTCTCGAAACCCTCCACGATCACCTCGAAATGATCGATCTCAATCCATCCCACGTAGAGCGCACTCTCACCAAACCTCCTCCTTCTGCTACCCCGGAAGAATACCATTGCCAATGGTATCGCATCGTCGACAAAGTATCCTATCTACCCGCCAATCTCTACACCGGCACCGTATCCTTCAACGCCTGTTTTCACAATCTGGCCAACGGACTGCAAACACATTGTTATGCGCCCATGGGACTAGACATCAAGGAAAAATGGACGATAGGAGGAAACATGCCTGGGGAACCAGCGGTCCCGAGAGAAATAGGCATCAATGCGCCGGTGGAAGGATTGTATATTAGAGAAGATGTGGAAATGAAGTGTAATATCCTGATGACGAGATTTGTGCGCAAAACATTACAGGAATGTTTGAAAGCGCTCGTTGCACGATTGGTAGTAAAAGCACAATTACAAGAAGCGCGTGAAAGGAACGACAGATTAACAATGCGAAATGGAAGTGTCTATGAAGGGGAAAACGACACGCTGACACCGCCGCTCAGCCCACCGTTGAGAAGTCCCGGAATGGCAAGTGTAAGCAGTATGGGTCGAAGGGGAAGTTCATACAGCAATTCGAGCGTGCCGACAAGTCCACCCTTAACTCCATATAATCCTGAGAAATGGGCTGAGGCGGGTATGCAAGGTCATCCCGCTTTACATCCTTACACGCCTTTTCAATTGCAGCAACAGCAGCAACAGCAGCATTTATATCAGATGCAACATGATAGGAAAAGTTACGGAGGACAAGATCACAGATGGTCCAACATTAGCGATAAAACGCAAGCCTCACTACCAGCACCAAAGTATGCGAACAAACCCACCAATTATGCACACAAACCTAGCATAATCGCAGAAATGGAAGCACCGCCCGGACCGGTCGAGCTACCATAATCGAAAAAGGGAGAAGCATATTTCCGGGAAGATAATTTCATTTTTGTGTAGGATTATTATTATTGGTAATGAATGGGAACGATCGCTTGCTTTATATACCCGTGGTTAATTGGAAGGAAGGTGGTGGTCACTCTCACTGTACACGTACTGTTGTTAATGGGTAGATGGGATTAGGGAGGGATTTTGATATTTTTTGTTAGTGCGGACTAAAGCTCATGCTTTGAAGGCATGGCTGGGTGTAGTATGTATGTGATTAACATTTGAGGCCGATGCACAGAACTGTCATTTCAGGAGATTGTGAAGACAGAGGAATTGGATTGGTTGGGGGAAAAAGGAGTGACGGAGAGAAAACTGACGGTTCGTCTGGTATTTCAGAAGAGCTAAAACAATGGCTTGTTTTTGGCTCCTTGATCATGGATGTACATTGGAGAAAGATACCAAGGATTGGCGAATATTGAAATATGCAGGAGATTTTACCATTTATTTCTACGCCGAATATCACCACTCTCAGGTACAAACATTCTTGGCATAAAGTTACTTATATCTTCATTGTCTCCATAGTTGTTTTATTCATAATTATGACTTTTGCGATATCCATGTTTCAGGTCGTCTGAACAAAATGAACAAATTTTATTGAGGATCTATGTGTACAAACAAACCCCGCATCATACACGCTCATGCCCCAAACCCATCTAAATCCCAATCTATGATGCCATTCTGCTCATATCGTTTCTTATACGTTGGTAGTCGAGGAGACCTAAATTTGTCAGTAAATTCGAAGAAAAAGAGTAAAATAAATTTGCTAGACATACCTTCAATTGATCCAACAGCACTGACTGCAATGTCTTGATCCCACAATTTCCTTTGCGCAAAGCTCATAACATCCTTCTCGCTGATGGCTCCAATAACACGCTCAATCTCCTCTGGTCCCATGCGACGTCCAGTGGTGATAATTTGTCTTCCAATATCCTCAGCTACAGCAGTGGTACCATCTAAGGAAAGAAGAATGGATGCCTTGAGTTGGGCCTTAGCACGCTCAACTTCGGCCTCGGTAACGTTGTATGATAGACGGGACCATTCTCTAAGAGTAAAGTGAACTAAATCGTCGATACGGGTAGTCTTGTCGGTGACAAGATAGATACCCCAGAGTCCAGTATCGCTATAACTTGTTGAGAAACTCATAAAGCTGTTGGCCAAATCGTTCTTGTGGACGAAACCGCTGAGCTTGCTTCCCATGTGAGGAGCATTGCCCATGGCTTTATCCCAGTTACCCACAATAGCTTGAGTAACCAAAGCAGTAAAGTAATCATCATCCTTCCAGCTGACTCCCTCAACGGCAATGGCAATGTTGGCAGTTGGGATAGTGTCGTCACGGACTCTGATCTCGGAACCAATGAATTCTGGCTTTTGCTTTTGAGCATTGGCGACTGCGAGAGCAGCGGCTGAATGTGGTTGGGATGCGAGACCAGCAAAGTGCTTCTCAGCGAGTTCAACGAGTTGCTGGTGGGGAACACCTCCGGCACCAACGAGAACCATACGATCGGCAGTGTAGTTTGTCTTAATGTAGTTGACCAAATCCTCTCTTTGAATGGATTGAATGTTTTCAGCGGGGCCCAAAATTGTGCGTCCCAAAGGTTGTCCTTGGAAAGCGGTTGCGTGTAAGTGATCAAAAACGACTTCCTCCAATTGCTTGTCAACCTCCTCGGATTCTCTCAAGATAACATCACGCTCTCTGTTGATCGCCGAAGGTTCGAGTTTGGAGTTTTGGAGAATATCGGAAAGAATGTTGACAGTTGCTGGTACGTCAGAGTTGAATGCCTTGGCGTAGTAAACTGTGTTTTCACGCTTCCCATACCATTAGCAAACTTCCTGCGCTTTCCAAGTTAATGTAAACATACGGAAGTATAGGCATTTAAGTGGCCACCCATGTTCTCAATTTCCAATTCCAATTGATGCTGTGTTCGGTTGCTGGTTCCCTATGCTCATTGTAAGTCCAGCTGGAAGGGTCTCCTTCAAGTCGAAACATACCTTGAAGGCAAGATGCTCCAAGAAATGAGCTGTGCCATTTGTCTTGTCCGTTTCTGCCCGAGAACCGGCATCGATCCATACACCAACTGTTGAGGTTTGTGCCCATGGCGAGTGTTCTGTAGCAATCTTTCTTTTTATCAGCACTTGCCCCTCCATCAGCTATATCCAAGCCTTACCGTTAGACCGTTTGAAAGAGTTGTTGTCTCTGTCTTCACGCCATTTTTTATCACTGGAGTCGCGAATCCTCTTCTCAGTCCTGATACGACATTGGGAGCAGCGCGGTTGCGCAGTCCTTGAGTAAGGTTTAATGCTAACCGCCGAGACGCCATGGGGATATGATGTGAGGGTTTGTGGTGGGAATAGAACGAATTGTATATAACCCGATGAGATCAAATTGCTAGAATTTAGTAAACCTGAAGAGCTTAGTCGTTGATCAGATTTCAGCCAATCAAATTTCTTCCGGCTTTGATGACCGCACACGTGATTTGTTGCCGAGCTACCTAGTTATTCCGAATATCATCGACCGAAGCATTCAAGGACCTGAGTGATATGTCGTCGACTCTTTTACACTCAATAATTGTAATAGAAATTCACAATGGCTTCATTAATTAAACCATCGATGCTCAGGCAGACTTGCCTCGCCGCGTCGAAGCGTAGTTTCTCTACAAAGGTCTCTTCCAGTTTCCCCGCAATCAACAAGCCCGCCGTTCGCAGCGCTTTTGTCAGAGATGCATTGCCAGGTTCAATGCGTGTAGCGGCATTCCATGCAAGTGGCAGACAATCAATTCTACCCCCATTACCTCGTGAGCTTTCTTCTATTGATATACTATTTCTATTGCTAACCACATCATAGAATCTATTGATGGCACATGTATGTGGATCTGCCCTTGGGCCAACCCATCTTAAACTAATAGTCTATATAGCAAACGACGCAGCACCCGTGCCTAAACCATCCCCATCCCACGGCTCATACCATTGGACATTCGAACGTTTAATCGCCGTCGGTCTCATCCCTCTCACAGTCGCCCCTTTCGTTTCAGGATCATTGAATCCAGCTACCGATGCTATCCTTTGCGCCGCAATCCTCATCCACTCACACATCGGGTTTGAGTCTTGTGTTATCGACTACATTCCAAGAAAGAGGTTGCCAAAGACGAGGGCGCTGTTTTGGTGGGGTCTGAGAGGAGCAACTGTTTTGGTTGGAGTTGGATTGTATGAGTTTGAAACAAACGATGTGGGACTTACTGAGGGTATTAAGAGGATTTGGCACGCATAAAAGCGCAGGAGGGAGTTCGTATTATTTGAAAATAAGCACATGCATGCAGTACAATATCAAGACTGTCAATCAGATGTTCTTCTCAGGCCCTGACATGTGGAATTGACATTTTCCCCAGGATACCGAGTCCATTCGGCCGGGATACAGGTACTGGTGGGTCCTTTTTGTGGTTAATTAGTAGCGTTAAAGCGAAAATGCATATGGGAATTAGTGATAGCCTTCCTCTCTTTGCTTTGCCAAACTGTTGTACAGCAATTGCCAGACTTGTTTCAAAGACTACCGATTCTCATATCTCTAGACACCTTCGCATACGCATCTTCTCTCAAGCTGCACATCTCCAGAAGGATCTGTTCGTCTTGTTCTACTGTTGGGAGCTTGCCGTGAAACACGTTCACGGATTTGTTACGTAGATGAAAGGCTCAACTCTTCACACGAAGTTCATCTATTCATGTTCCTGCGTGTTTTGTTATATGTGGCCGAGGGTTTCCTAAACCTTAAGGAAAGAAGACTGATCTCGCAGCTTCCTGAAATCAACGTTCTTGGATGGTCAATCATCTGAACAGTTTCCAGATATTCTTCAACGTATACCAACTCCCGCGCAGAAATACGTTGCGGGGGTGAGAAGGGGAGGAGGGATAGAAGGATATGACCCTATAACACAGACGATCCTATTCCAGTTTAAGCAGATGAACTGGTTTATTCCATCAACAAACCCTTGGAATATTAAGCCGTGGTCACGTTTGAGGGATAGAACACTGCATGTTGTCACTAAGCTTTTTGAACTTTGCCTTCCATAGAGGTTATGACGGTTCTTTAACTATAGATTTAAGTAAAGGACGCCGTCCTAGCATGACCACGAATTGCTACTGGCAATAGACTAATGGAGGTTCTAAACATCGAGACTTGACTTCCCAATGCGCAGTCAAATACTCAGAATTTGAAGCTCAATACTACTCACCAGTAAAGTTCAGAGTAGTAAGTGAAGCAAGAGAAGCAAATCTATCCGCATTATAGATGAAATGGCCCGTATATCGAATACAATTGTTCTATGTTAGGCTTTAAAATTCGGAGCTACTTCATATGTCACCACTTCTCTAATTATAACCACGAATATGGTCCCACTCAAAGTTAGATACAAGACCTAAGTAGAATGTACGTTTTAGTACAAGAAACAAAAGTTTCTGGACGCCAAATCCCCATGTAAACTTTATCAGATATCTACTCACAGCACACCTCTACGGAACGCAAAACGCCACTACATTACTCCCTACCCGATACGAATCTTCCACCAATACGCTTCTGTTTCTTCTTAGGTTGTTTGACGAGTGTAGATCGGGACTTTGGCGCAAAAGCTTCGAAGGTTTGCTCATTTGAAGTAAAACCTGCCTTTGATTCTACCTTACTCTTGGAGAGGATAGGTTGTTGCGAGCCTGAACTTGACGCCAAAGAGTTTTCTCTTTTGCGTTTGATCGGACTAGTGTTGCTTTCCCTGTCCTCAGGCTCTTGGTTTTCCGGTCGGGCTCGGGGCCGAGGGTGAAGTTTCTCAATTAAACCTTTGCCCTCTTCTTCCTCTTCATCTACCATTGCGAGATTCGACATAGCCATGTCGTTTCTATCTTCCTCACTTAAAGGAGGAGCGCCTCCCCGATTCTGATCATCGGCATTTATAATCTCAATCTGGGTATGCGTAACATTCATGCTAACTTGCATTTGAACCTCCGTACCCCGGGGTAGCTGTGGGAGTGTGAGATCGAGGCCGGTGAGAAGAATTTTCATCATGCGGTGAAGGAGCATTTCCTATCTTTGAAGTTAGGAGAATTTGGTAGTTTAAATAGAGCGGATTTTAGGATCGAGATGATGCGAGAAACAAGGAATTTAGACGCATAGGTATGGTGATAAAAGTTAAAAAAAGAGCAAAAACATACCAAGTCAGCCTTTCCTGGGCCCTCAATAATCTTCTGCTCAATAGCCGCTAAATCCTGAGCTTGTTGTTGATGACGAGTAAAGCGTGAATGATTTTGAAGGAGAGCAACAAGGCCATCTTTTTGAGTGGGCTTTTCTATGCCAACAGCTGAGAGCTGCTGTAATAACTGTTTGGTGGTGATTTTTTTGAGATCCATGATTAACCTTGTGGTTCAGTTGATAGGTGAGACTGAGTTGTTTTTTTCTCTTTCCTTTTCGAGAGATGACTGATTGATGGAAGTTGAATATATTGCATCTTGTTGATTAAAAGGGATTTGTTGATGGGTAAATAGATGAAAGGAGAATCATAAATTAATTTAGTGATGGTATGAGCTCTTTACAACTCTGTATGCAGTGAATCTACCCTAATGCATAAGATCAACAACTAAATGATAGTCTCAAGGAAATCACAGCTCATTATTTCCTGACAAAAATAAAGACCTAGACTTTGACTTGGAATCTTAGAAAAGGTATAGTAATCCCCCTGTACTTCGGGTATGTAATGCAAGACGAGTTGAGTTAACCGAGGGGCCTGTGAATTCTTTTTCTATATTTAAAATTTTACACTACCAGAAACAGGGAAATGATAGTAATGATAGTAATGATACAATGAGATTGGATTAGATGATGAATGTTCATAATTCATAGATATAAAGCAAAGTAATTGTTCAAAGCTGATTACAAATGATTGGAGAGAGTGCAGCTTTACTGGTGCTAACTCCTGGAGCTAATTATATAATCATATAAACTAGCAATAATTAAAAATGTTACTTTAAACCATCAAGTTTCAATCAATCAATCAATCAATCAATCATTCAGCAAACATCAGGAACTAATATCAAGGACTAATGAGTGACAAACATAACAAACCATTACCACATATACACATATAACATAGCTATAATAAAATCTTACATACACCAATATAAGAATTCAAACCCAATAATATGATTCCAAACAAGATTGAAGTAAAAACTCCGAATTATATATAATTCGCTTTATTCTCACGACCTTCCAAAAAAAATAAAATTATTCCACAAATTAAAAAAACTCCTCGCTATGCCTTGTCTTCCATGCCTCCTTGTATATCCATACCGTCCCATACCATTCCACCCTTATAAGATATACACAATCCCAAGAATTAAAAAAATCCTATGCTCATCCATCTAAACTCCCAAAATATGCTAATCTACACTCGCCTTGAAAGGTATTTCGCTAAAAAATTCTCGGCGCAACGCTACGCTGCACTCCAACACAAATACTCCTATTCATCCACTTGCATCTCTCATTTATTTCGTCTGTGATTCAACTGCCGTCTCTCGGGTGCTGTGATCGAGTGTACACAGATGTTGAATTTCCATGCTCCTTATCCCTTTGCTGCAATGAGCATTTAGACTTTCTTATCGTCGGAATCTTCCCTTTCCAAAGTAAGGTTGTGCATTCCCGTAATCACTTCGGCATTAGAATCGTGTTTCTCGAGTTGGAGTTGAGGTGTGACTCGATCATCTGGTCTGACACCATCTTCTTCTAGCATCGACTCCTCTTCATCTTCATCATCTTCGATTGCATTGTCGTAGTAGTCCTGGCCTTGCTCCTCTAATAGCATACTTCTCGTCAAAACATCATTTCCTTCTATAGACTCCATCAAAAGACTTTCATCTAGACCTTCCTCGTAGTAATTGTCTTCATCGATAGACCCACGAGAGATATAACTTTCGCCCATGTGTCCATGATCTTCATCCTCTTCTTCATCATCCTCATCTTCTCTTTCTTCGAGATCTCTCTCATCACTCTCGGATGCACTGAAATCATCAATTTCAAGGACAGGTTCTCGCCAATACGTGAAATCAGTGTATTCCTCACCTCCACTTGTGATGAGGGTGTTTACTGGTGGAAAGTAATGATCGACGACTTCTCGCATATTCACATAGCTGTATCTTAATTTGTTGAGACTGAGCAAATCTAACGAGACTTCCGCATAGCTGTTGATTGTGAAAATACGATTGCTAGGAATACTAACAGAACGGTATGATAATGCATCAGTCAGTCTGTTGCCGAAGCCTGCGTAGAATGGTGTGCGGTTGGGACCGAATAAGTTCTTAATATCTCGTAGACAAGCCATTTTGAAGACTTCCGGTTTTCTGATGTAAACCTCTCTTCTCAAAGCTGCAAGAGTTCTATCAGGACTCAAAATAGTCGGTCCTTTCGGTAAATGATAATTTTCCTGTACCACGCCGTTGAGGTATGCTCTAGTGGTGTCGGCTTGACCTACCGATCGAGATGTCAAATACATGATATTGTAACCATTATTAACGATCTCAGTATAGAGTTTGGCCACTCCAATATGAGTCCAATCTCTTCCGATATAGTTAAGAACGTGACCAAGAGCATCTGATTTTGTGATGGTACCGTCAATATCAGAAATGACAATAGGGACGTCATATTTCCAAAGGTACATGTTGGCTTGGCATGTTGCTCGATTGACAGTGAAGCTCACGGGATTTGGTCCGGACTTGAGACCGAGAGCTTTCAATTGATCGCTAGTCAACCGTAAAGTTTTGGCGTAATTCCGATTTGGATCACCGGCAGTTCCAGTGGGTGTCTTAGGTGGCGTCTGCATTCCCAATGAATCAGAATCAGCACGTCGGTGAGTTGGAGCCATTGGTTGGTGAAGGATATCACTATCCGTTTCACTATTATATCCTGGGTCCGATGAAGCATCACTGGTTAATCCAGAGGCATTCGCAATGCCTGCCATAGCTGCTCTATGACTTGCAGCGTCTTTTGCCTCCTCGCTGCTGTATATCCAAAGGTTTCCGTTTTCGTCCGCACCAATTAATGCACCAATGTCATAATTCCCTTCTAACTCTTCGGACAAAATCTTTCGCGCAATCACTTCTGCTCGAAGAGCGTCATCATCACTACTTTTGTAACCAGTCATATCCAACATTAAATCTCCAGTTTCGGTAACCTGACTGGGTATGTTGGAAGCTTGAAGTCGATTCGACAATGCCATTGCTCGTTCTATAGCCTCGCGGGTTGGCAAAGGTGGAGGACTGTGCGACCTTTCAGTAAAGATATCCGATTGGCCATCAACAGCTGCAATAGTCGGTGTCATAGATCGTGTCTGTCTATCTCGTTCCGTCAAATCACTAATATTTGTTCGAGCCGAAGATGACAACAATTCGTCTGTATTGCTACGATGCACCGCTGACCAGTCAGAAAGGGGTCTACCACTTGCATGCTCTGAAGATATTGATGGTGGCGTCAAAGCACCTATTCCAGTCAGTAAAGAACCTTTGAGTAGAATCTAGGCAGCTTACTGAGATTGCTTTGCCTTCTAGGGTATGAGCCTCCGACAGACTTGGTAAAACTGTCTGATCTTAAACTCTTATGTCCCATATCTAAGGCTAGGAAGTCGGGTTCGGACAAGCTCGCTGGGTCTGAGCCTGCTGCTGGTAATGGCGGGCTGGAAACTGGCGAAACAAGGGGCGACGTCTGCATAGCTTCTGGAATATTATCACTCGTCTCGAAAACAAAGAAAGCCTCTCCCCCTTCTCCCAACTTCATCGCATAATCTTGTTTGACATCATTGACTCTGAATTCGACCTTCTTCTCGTATGGTCGAAGAAGGGAGAACTTCCCGAAGCGAACGTGAAATGGTGAACATGCCAATGATCCATCTTCTTGTTCAACGACTATAACATCAATAGCTCCGCTGAGAGTTGCTGGATTGATGGAGTTCCATGTTTTCGAAACCGATCCGCTGATACTTCGCACGTACTGCATGGCTGATTGATTATTATAAAGGGAGATATCGTTGTTGAGATGTGGTGTCGTACGAAGGCGGATGTCACCGACGAAGATTTGTGAATGCGCGCAGATGAAAGAAGTGTTGAGGATTACAGTTGTGAGATTTATACATCCACTCGGTCATGCGTGAATTCCGTTAGACTTTACGACGGATCAGGTGGCGGTTTATTAAATGATGAATGGACGATCGTATATTATGTAAAAGGTGCGAATATTTGCGATGGCTGAATAAAGAGCTTAGTAGTAGGTAGGTTAAGTAGGTAATTATAGGTCCAAGATCTAAATTGATATAGCAAGACTTTTTGATTCGAAAAGGACGATAACGAGTGAATGTAAAAATGGAAATAAAATCCTAAAGCCAATGAGAGACCTTGATAGAGTGAAGTTTTCCAAAGTTTCAAGTTTCAAGTGTGAAGGTAAAGTGCGAAGTGTGTTTGGTTGAGAAGGGGGAATGATTAAGAGATGGAAAACTGTTGATGTTGAGAGTGACTAGGTACTCCATAGGGAATTAATTTGATGGGTTGGGATTGAGAATGCAGGCGCATGTGCTAAAATAATACCAAGTCTTACTTAACTTCTCCGTAATAATAAGTGGACAGAGCTTTTTCCTTTTTCCAGTAGGGTGACGACACGGAGAAAATGGAAAATTGGAAAAAGGACGGAGTAGCAGGCTCGAGGTAGGCTCAAAACAGGCTCAAAGTAGGTCAAAACCCGCTGCAGAGGATTCGATTCTTCAATACCCTGGTCTGCTGTGCTCCTAACAAGGGTTAAGGAGGGTTCCAAGCTTTCCAAAGATTCCAAAGATTCCAAAGATTCCAAGTCATGCAGCAAAATCTCAATGCACCATTGCACCTAAAGCACAATTTTCTATTTCCGAAGCGCCCCGTGAACCGAGAGCCGAGAGATACCTATGTACGGAGTACTGTCCCATCCAGTGCCTAGATGTACTTGTATGTACGGTAATGTATGGTAATAATGTACGGCAATGTCAAGGACGTGAGTACCTACAGTCACAACGTGGTTTCATGGGTGGGTCACAAGTACCCAAGAGTACTTGGAGAGTTACACTGTTACAGTAATGGTAATTGGAGGAGACAGGTGACGAGAGAATTAATTACTCCAGGTTATAACCTATAACGTAATCGTACTTGAGAAAGCGACCGATCTCTTCCTGCTTTAAAAAGACTCACTCATAATAATATTGAAAAACTCTTCTCGTATTTGTGATGGAAAAAAAAGTTATCGCTAGTCTTCGTGGAGTCCATATGAAAGTACGGAGTACCTAGGTAAAGTTTACAATACCCCGTACAATGCAGATTTTTTATGGATCGAGATCGGTCAAGAAGTATTGTTTGATTATTTCGCATGTGAAAAGGGGGATTGCTTTGCTAGATAATTGGGGTAGAACGCCAAGTGATAATAAGTATAGAAAGGATTCAGGAAGCAAAGCATACTCCATAGGGAGAATCTCAGGATAAATTATCAGGTATAGATACTAAATAGGTAGGTAGATAGATAAGTCGAGAAGATAACGAAATAAAATGACTTTTCAAATGTGTCCAGAGTAAAACATCCTCAGAGCCTTAGTAGGACCCCTGAGTGAAATAGCCTCGATTGACATACTACACTCAACTAACAACCTCTGTGCGATACGATTCTTCGGTGCATATTATCATTATTATTAGGTACTAGGTATGTATCAGAAGGGAGACAATGGCCTCCTTGGCATTGTTCCATTAAGAGTTAACTATTTGAAGATATTGACATGGTAGACGAAGTAAGTTCTTTATCCTCGTGTGTCTGTACAATAGAGTCTTATTCCGTCTGATCATTCACCAAATTCAAACTTCACTTCACATCACTTCATTTAACTGCATTTCAATCCATACTCTTGTTAGTACTCTCTATTAGTAGATACTCTCTGTTAGTACTTTCTGTTGGTACCGTCTGCTGGTACCTTTCTGTACTACTCACTACTCCCTAGGTCTTCCCTAACCATACCCCAAACACTTCTACTCAACAAGTGGCATTGATCACGATCCGTCACTTGAAATACCCCGCATTAATGATTCCCGGCCTCTTACCAATTTCTTTTGAGGCGTGCGGGAAAGGCGGTTGGAGATTTCTAGCGTCCGGATTCGTGTCGGTAGTGAAATCTCTTTCGATCTGATTGGTCAACTTTTCACCTGAAGATTCATTAGTAATCCGGGTTATAAATGGTAGCAGATCTTGTAATTGGCTACATGAAGCAAATGAGGAAGGGGGGATTTTCAAGAGTCATTATGCATAATTGCCTCAGGTGTATTAAAATGAGGAAACATGGACCATTGCAAAAAATGCAAAGAAAGCTGTGATTGTTTAATGATTGCGAATTTGTTACCCATCTCTTTATTTAGATCCTCACTACAGCTTCCGCCATCACTACTTCCTACCACCATCTCTTTCCCTGCCTTTTTTCTCTGTATGCTTAGATCTCAACAACCTCTTCTCTGAGTGTTTTGAGATCGGTTCGCATTCGATTCTGTATGAACGCGGTCGACTACTACACCAGCTTGATTGACTGGGTTTTTAGTCATGCCAGGGAACTTCACGAACACATGTTTTTAATTCAATCAATAGTGACCTGCGCGGCACTGTTTTGGTTTGTCACACGTCATCTAGGGAAGTAAGGGTTACTAACCTTTTATTCAAGGCTGCTAAGGAGGGCGAGCGATGTTCTTTGGACCCCTCTACCACGGCTCATTAGCATTCTAGGCGTCGAGGTCCCCGATCCACCGGAAGTATCTCTCGCATGTATCAAATCAGATTCCTTGACTTTACATTGGTCTTCATCTCCACCGAATAAAGGCGTGGTTCGGTACATCCTCCAAGTAAATGGTGTCGATGGTGAGATCTCTACAATGCACAAGGTCTGTAGTATTTTCGCTAAGACGTTACATAGTTGGTGAATCAACCCAAGGAGAAACCGTTATTATCGAAGGACTCAAGCCGGGTAATTTTTACAATGTGAGGGTCATTGCGGTTGGTTCGCAGAATTTTCAAGCTGGGAGTAGAGTTATACGGTTGAGAACACTGGGTCGAGATGGGCATCCACGACATGGAGTGGTGAGAAATGAAGCGGACCTCTCAAATGATGATCAAAATGATGCTACGAGTGGGGAGACTTTACCAACGGTTCGAGCCCACGGAGGCCCTACTGATATTACGAACCCTCCGGCAGCCACGGTTCAGGTCGTCGTGCGAGAATCAAGCGTTTCGCACCATACTCAGAGAAGAAATACGGTGGGTAGAAAACACTCGCCATCAATAGTTACCGCTACCGCTGGAGACTGGTCCGCCTCGATTGCTCAGTCTCTGGACGATGGCTGCGAAACAATTCAGGAATTGCAGCGGAAACAAGATGCGGTTCAGAAAGAGGTTGAAGATGTGATTGCTCAGGGTCTTAAAGAATCTGAGGAAATAAGAAACCAAATCCTTATTCTGTCAGAAGATAAAGACAAAAAGACAGAAATCGTCAAGGACAAGGAGGAAGCGAGTGAGGCACTGAGGAAAGAGGTGAAGAATCTGGAGGTCAAGAATCGACAAGCACAATCGCGGAAAACGGCACTTCAAAAGAGTCTACAAACGAAGCAGGTAGAAAGAAAGAAGATGCATGATGAACAAGCACGCTGGAAGAAGGAAATCAAGTCGATGGAAGCCGAGCGGGAGTCGTGGAGTCGCGAGACAGAAGAGATACGCGTGTCTACAGAAGCCCGATGCGAGGAGCTTCGTCAAAACATTCGTAACGTTCAGGATTTGATAACGCAATACACGCGAGAGGTTGCAGAGAAGGGGCTATTGGTCAAAAAATTGGAAGAGGAAAGGGAGAACCTTGGGATTGGGTTAGATGATGATCAAGCCCGCGAGTGGGAGGCTTCAGAAAAAAGAAACGACGCGCAGTGGGAGGTAAAGAACAGAGCGCAGCATGCTCATGCGCAAGACTGCAGCCAGCGGCTGGAGCAACTGGAAAACGAACTACAAGCTGCACAGGCCAACTTCACTGCTCTTTATGCCCGACTACCAAACAATCAGAACCAGCTCATGAATCACGCCAATTCTTCTGGAGTAGACTTTGATCCTAATTCACAACAAGGTAAAGCCAAAGCTCGAAGGCAACGCACCCGCAAGAGTCGCACAAATACGGTATCATCTACAAATCCTGGCTATCCCATGATCGATCCGCAATTCCCAAGTACCAGTGCATTCAGCACCTTCAACTCTATGAGTTCCACAGCTTATGCCCCTGCTCCATATATGGACTTAGCCATGGGTAATGACACTGCGATGGTCCCACTTTTGGGTCACACGGGCATGAGTGAAGCTGATATTCAATCACTCACTGCTGGGGCCCCACTGAGTCCAACGGCTACCTCACTATTACCATCAACACTTTTCAATGATGATGAGCCGCCAAGTCCCGATGAGGAAGTCCCTGAATATGCATCAGAGTTGCACCACCCGTTTAGCCCACCGCATCGACATAACGACCCACAATCCCCACGATCCAGTGGTTCTGTTAGTCTTATGTCTAGCCCTCATGCATCATCACAAAATCTCGCAAAATATGGTGTGACACATCACGATTATGCCCTTGACAACGATCGAAATTCTTTAGGATCACCTTCATCAAAGTTTGGAGTAATTGGATCGCCAGCCAGAACCGGTCAATCAACTTCTCATAGGAACTTCGGCAGCATGTTCACCTCTCTTCGAAAATCCGATAAAAATTCACAAGATGGACTCCCTCTTGGTAGCTTGAAATCTGGCCAAAGTCATTCATTTCCACGATCCACTGATGAACCGGAGACTCCTTCCAACAGATCGCGTCGTATAAGCTTCTCATCCGGCTGGGGCGGTGTGTTTCAACGAAACCCTACAGTTGGTGACACTTCTGAAGGTAATGCACCAGCCCCAGCTCGCCAAAATAGTCGGAGACATGGTTTTAGTATGTTTGGCTTTAAGAATGAGGATGCGAATCCTCTGCACCCCTCTCGTGACCCTAGCAGCCCTCGTCCCACTTCCATTGCTTCTTCTGACCTGCCACGTCCATCAACAGACAGTGCACCATTCGGCTGGGGACCAGGAGCTGACGGTACTGTGAACAAAAATAGCCCACTTGTCACAGATTGGTCAGTATCCGCCCCACCAACGTGGTCCCGCAGTCAATCTAGAAGACCTAGCTTTCAACATGGCTCTACTAATGCACTGACCTCCGGGATGTTGAGCGGATCAGATGAATACTTCTATGAGGAAGACATCAACTCAAGTCCGCCACCAAACCTGGGAGCCATTGGCACTAGGCCGCCTTCGTCCCATAATTCCGTCTTACCCAAACTCAATCCAACCGCGCCAAAATTTGAACTTCCTCAAACGAGTGACCCTGTCTTTACTCGATTTTTGAGATCTAGTAAAGGTAAAGGTAAGGCTTCAGACCAGAATGCCGAATCTGATCCTATTTATGACACGCCTCAGCCCATCACGTCCTCTCCATCCGAACCAAGAAAGTCGCGAGACTCTCCTTCTATTCATACCCAAAATAGCGTAGCCGAATCTACCGACAGCTTAGATAGGATTAAGAGTAATGCAACGTCCGACGTGGGGGGAAGCACTAAAGGAGAATCATCTTTCAGTAAACTCCTCCGCAAAGGTAGCTCGAGTAAATTCAGCTTAGGGGGCAAGGACTCGATCTTTGGTCGAAAGAAAGGAAGTAGTAGTATCTCTGCTTCTGATCATAATGAAAGAGACGAAAGTTTAGATGACCATGGTCAAGACTCTGTGACAACTGGTGGAGAGAGTGCAAACAGTAGTCCGAGAATTGGCGGTCCGGAAGGAGGCGATACGAAAGGTCAAAAAGGTGCTCCTAGAGAAAGAAAAAGCTCAACTTGGGGACGCTTTCAAAGGAGTAAAAAGGGTAGAGAAAGTTCAGACGTAGAGCGAAGTGAGAAGAGTGAGGCCGAGACAACAGGCACAGAGGATGAACATGAGCATGAGCATGAATGAAGCTTTAGTGAAAATTCATACACGAAATGTGATGAAGACGTGAGAGAGGGATTCGAGGGCATATAATGCCATATGTATGTAATGTACTCATTATACATATACTAGGGATGGATGGATATCTTCTTAAGATCTCCGCAAGCGTCTGCATGGGAAGATTTGTTGATAGGATGTCGATAGCGTGATATATTAAAAGCGAGCTTTGATTTATACATTTATATATACAACGTTCTGAGGTTTTGATGTCTATGATGTGATTTTTGTTTGATTTTTATAATTGTAGGTGGTATTTCTTTGTTTATTTTTGTTGGGATTTATGATGTATATTTTTATATATATTGAAGATATTATACTGAATTAGTATTTAAAAGTATCAAGATAAGATTATAGTGAGTATAGTGTTTATTAAATGGGAAATGATATGATATAAGAAGTAAAAAGAGTAGAGGACGAAAGAAGGAAATAAGGAAAGAAAGAACTTCATTTATTATTTTAGGTGTCAGTCAGTACGGGAGGAAAGAAGGAAAGAATAAACCTCACATCTTACTTCCTCAAGGAAACTCCATTTATCTATTCCATCAACTGTTCTTTCCCTAGGAGAAAGTCCCTTTAGATAGGACTTTACAGTTTATCTTATCTATAAGGCCCTCCCTCGCTCATACTGTATAATTATCGAATATCACTGACTATATCTTTTCCTTCCCTTCCCTTTCCTTGTTCTCTTATACCAGCAAAGAAAAATATCCATCTCATCCCCATTCCATCCTAATTCCAGTACTTACATATACTAAGCTCCCCAAAATCAAAATTCGCACAATACAATACGATACCATTTGGGCGCCCCAACCAGCATCCCTTATAAACTAAACCAAAGAGACAATATTCTTTACCCCATTCATCCATCCATCCATCGCATCCATCCCATAACCAATACACCAATCCACCACCACACTAACATGAAAACAAAAAAAAACAAGTCACCATGGGATCCGAAATGGTATGCAGCATACTACGAACTCCCATCTCCACCCTTCAAACTAATCATCGCATACCTAGTCCACCCTTCGACCCTGCAAACGGTATCCGACTGAACAAGACGTCAAAAATCCTTGCAAGAAACAGCTATCAGCAGACCTCAAAGCCATAAAAGTACACGCACAAGTACACGCACAAATACAAGCACAACGACAAGCAACATTAGAAGCCAAAGCCAAAGAATCAGATCAAGGCAAAACTGCAACTATCAGAATAATATCCGACCATCCGATTCTAGTCCTGAAGATTAAAGGATTTTTCTACATGGTAGATCCACAGTTCAAAGCACTACCAGGAAGCACGGTATTCGAAAAATTTATCAACTGTCTTATTGAAGTAGGAACGGTTCCATTTGATGCCTCACAAGATCCAACCACATCGACAGGTGACCACGAAAGCCTTGAACAATTTGAACGCGGTCCCGATCTAGGAAAGGAATTAGAACAAGAAATGCAAAGAAATGAGGCGACGTGGGATATGCTGATTGCAAAACGTCCAGCGCCTGGACTTCCACTTGTGGCCCTGGGAGAAAATCCACTTCGAATCTACTTCTATAGCGTCTTCAATCAGTTAAGCCAGTCACGACCCTGCCATATTCATAAACTACAAACCCTAGCGCGACGATTAGCACCAATTAAGAAAAAAAAAAAATCCCGCATGCCAACGCCGCCTAAAACCCCAAGTCCAAAAATGGGACTCTTTGCTCATCTACGGAATTCTGTCCAAACTTTAAATGCATTACAAAGACTTGGTGCTTTACTGCCAGGATTTCCCCAGATTTCAGGATCAATGCAAGGACACGGCGGGGCCGCCTTTAAACCTAGCAAAATTATAGAATTCAATGCTGATGGAGTGATTGTATTTACATTCGAAGAAAAGGCTCCAGATAAGCAAATAAATACTTGGGAGTGTCTTAAATGGAAGGATTTCACTGAGGAGCAACGGGATGAGGCTCTGAAGATGTACCTCAGCACATGCACAAAATGTTGGCATACCAAGCAATTTAATTTTATGATTGATGAGGCGAAAGCTCTTTCATTTAAAAGTTTGGATGATGCCCTCGACTACAAGATGATCATGCAGATCTTGGATTTTTTGGCCCGTGAGCTAGACCGCGCAGCCCAGCCGGAAAAGGATCACATTTTGAATTGGTTCTTGGAGATATGGGAGGAATTGGAAGCCAAATATCACCACGAATTGTCAATTATCTACGCGACAGTGGAAGATGAGTTTCGTCTGTCTCAAGACTTCAGACGTATCTTGGCGAGCAAAGCCCGGAAACTCAAAGAGACCAACGTTCTTCGCCAGTTATCATTTGAAGATGGTGTATTCCTTCTTTTCATCATCAAAATACGGAGAATTCGTGCGTTGGAAATAGGGAGAACCTTGGTGGGGCAAAGAATGATAAAGAAAATCGCAGAGGAAATAATTGCAGAGGACACAGAGTTAGGAATGAAAGAGTATGCTCTGGCGAAGAAAGGCAAAGCGAAAGAAAGGTCTAAATTAAGAAAAGAGCGGGACGAATATGCCAGGATAATAGCTATTGAAGCTTATTCAATAGCTGAGCAAGTTTGTTCAAAAGAAGTAGACAAATTCGTCGAAAATGAGGTAAGGCCCACAACTGAAAGCGAGAGGGTCCGGGCCAAACGCGATGTTGATATCGCACATGACCTTGAGAGCAATGGATATGGAATGCTAGCCTCGTGGGTGCTGACCAGAGATTTGCTCATTGGCGACCTTCTATACAAAATATATCAACACGTGAAAACTAATTTACAGTCTAATATTGATGGGAGTTACCCGGCTCTTCAGGTTAAAAACCTTCAGAAGCAGGGGGGATCCGCTGTGGATATGAATGATGATGAGGAGCCCCAGACTTCTTGGGCTCAATATCCTCAAGGAAAAGATTCTCAAGCAGAGGATTGGAACGTGGATCCTGATTTTGATAAAGGCCACGCAGGTACTAAGACCCAAATAACTCGAGTAGGGGAATGGAATATGGACCCTAATGTTGCTGCGGAGTTTGAGCGAATACTTTTTCAACCATTCCTCAATACCCGTGAATATATCTTGGGCTTAGTGAAGAAAACAGATATGGAAGAGTAAAGTTAGATACAAAGGATTAGAGAATCTGGTCTGAAGCGGAAATTCTGCCGTGAAATTGTCATGAACTCGAAGACAGATTTTGGGGACACGGAACATTTAGTTGACCAATAGCGAGCATATATATTAGTGATGATTGGTAGTATAGGATATACGAATCATTTTCAGCGGCCGTCCGTCTCTTGTGGAGTTTACCGATGCTGAGTGAGTGGTGAATCACCAGAGAAAAATGATAAATTGTGAGCCTAGCTAGATGAGATATAGTTGATGCTCGACACTCAGAAAGACGGCTTAATGGATAAACATTGAAAAAAAAAAAAGATGAATCAAGAACACCCTATCATGTAATTTTTATAAATGATCCGTGGTACGGACCTGATTCTGGGAAAGTGGCATATAAAAAGATCCGCTGGGACTCATTGCTTTCCCTTGAACAGTGTTTGATTTCAGATGTCTGGTGTACAGATATAAAGAGATTAAGATTATCATGAAAAGTGTCATTACGCTAGGTTATCGCGTCCGACCTGTAATGTCGTATATGGCTTTTCGGAAGATTCGAAAAGAGGAGTGTGCCGCTCCCACATAAAAGAAGAACGCACGTATAATGGACAATGTAGTATTGGCGGAAATGGCTGCAAGCATCTTGTCATATGCTAGACTACTCAGCACTCGCATTGACAGTAACCCTCATTTACACAACACATAAACATGATAAAGTGTATTCCCAATTTTTCATGGCCGGTGAAACGGTGTCGTTTTAGATCAATTCTTTTGCTATGGCTCGACTGGTTATATTGATCACACACTGTGGTGATTGCTGTGAGAACTAAAATACGAATGGAGAGGCGTATATTGTGCTAGGATATGCATTATGCGCTTCTTGGTAGGTAAGAACATTCCCGCTTGTAGTTTTAAGCGCCAGGTTTCGCTTAATACATACAAAATGTGATCAACAATTGTGCCGCGATCCCTAGAATAGCAGTAGGATTTTAAGTTTTGATTTCAACCACAGTTTTAATCACTTGAAATGGTTTTGTTTGACAAAAGCAAACGTCCGAGGATATCACAAGCCTTAATAGAAATCGCTGAAAGATGGTATTGGAGCTTCGCGATTGGTTTCATCGTCTTGTATGGAGTAATGAAATTACAATAGTTCTTCTGCCACATCAGACGGGCCTCGTCCCCGGCAGACAACGTGAAAGTTCTTGAAAGACATATATAGTAGATGAAGTACTCTCATTTCAAGGACTCTCAACTGAATAGGTCAATTCCGGAAACATCACATATGCAACAAATTGAAGCATTCAAGGCTCTCATAAACAAAAATTTCTGCTGTGTCATCCAATGGTAGGTCCAGTGGAAAAGCCGTGCGGTTTTTCAGCTGGGAGTACCCTCTGACGTTGTGCAGGCACGATAAGCTTAACGGGAGAAACTATTCATTGACTTCAATGCATTCGAAAGACGCTCATTCCGTCCACCAGCTGTCTCAAGATGATGTAATCCAGATCGTTTTTGGTGTCATAGCAACAGTACTGGGAGCCCTCAGTGTAGTTTTGGCGTGGGTGATGTGGAGATCGCGTAGGACGCGAATTGAACGGGACTCTTTGAACGAAGGCATACCTCTGCTCTAGGCGATGAAATTTTAAGGGTTGTGCTGACGCATACAGTAGGCTCATCTTCAGACGCTTTTGAGCTTCGCCTAGTAGTCGCAAATGCAAGTGACATAGCATAGGTCTGGAGGAAGGAATCGATTGTGAGCAGCGAGCTCGGAATATGCTCGACTGGGGGTCGCGAAAGTACCAGCGGGGGATTCAAACATTCTGTCAACTCCTTGAGGGACAGTGCTTGCGGGCAAGCTTGTTTTCCTCGAAAATAATGAAAATTCATGTAAACGAGATCGTTGCTCGCCCGGCTGCAAACGACATGTGTGGATGATTGAACACACGAATAAAAGCATCGAGTGGATTCAGCTGCGTAGGCTATAATTGCTTAGACATACTACTTCCCCAAAATCATCAGATATCCCGTGGACCCCTGAAAAAAATCGAGTGATCCCTAAAATCCAAAGAGGTTTTTGCCCTCTGCTATACCTTCAGGAAGAGGCACATTAGTCACCACATTACCAATTTTGGCTTTGATCTCCTTGGTCTGTATTTGAATCTCCTGCACCCTGATCAATTCGTTGGCGGTTAATCGCTCGGTAGCCTCAATAAGCTCTTGGCCCGGTGGCAACAACGTCCAAGCAATACTAATGTGAAATGCCTTTGACAAATCAACCATATCAACAAAATTCTCCTTTTGCTGTGTCTTTGCCTTGAAATTTTTGACATCTCTGGAGGGATGAGCAATTTTGGTGCCATATTCACTGGCTCTAGAATCTGCGTATAATGGCGGCTGTCCAAATTCTTCTACGACTTTATTGCTCACATGGAGTAATTTGTTCAAGGCATTGCTTTTGGGTATGTTGAGACGGAGGACTAGGAACCATCGAGTCTTTTCATAATTCGGAACCCAAGCTAAGCCGGAGAAGCCGATCTCAAATCTAAAGAAAGATTAATCACGTGTCGCTGCTAGTTGGATTCGGACATGGACTTACGGACGAATCCCGGAAGATTTTATAGCTTGCTCGAATGAATTCAAGAAGCTATCTTTGACATCTTTAGAGAATCCAATTGCTCGTGAAAGACTAACATGTAAGGGAAGAGGGACTCCAAGATCACTTGTTAAAAATGTCTGAATCTCGAATCTTTTGAGCGAAACAACTTTTGAGATCAAGGATGATAATAAACGGAATTCTATCGTCGAAGGATACCCTCGATTGAATTAGCAAAAAGCTTGAAAATGATTAATTCAAGGCATTGATAGGTACTCACACTCAATATAAATATGTGTTGGCCAATTTCCCTCAATATGGGGAATGACTCTTTTTCTCCCTCCATGTAAACTTGGATCATCGCTTGTACTATTTCTTACTGTTGACGCATAAAGATCATGAAATTTGGAGGGTAGTGGAGGTAATTCTGATGAACAAGAAATGCTTCTTTTTCGCTTCAAATTATTCGAATTTGAAGTTTTGGTGGTGATATTCTTTTCATCCTCTTCATTGTGTTGGTGTTTCTGATCAAAGTCGTCGTCTACATCATCTTCATCAGACGAGGTATAATCCACTAGAGCCATTACGAATTTTGACTTCGGTCAGCCTTCCTTGGTCAAAAAGTATGTATGGTATGATTGCGAATGAGGAACCAAAGAGATGCACCAGAAATGACAGAAGTGACAGAAGCAGCAAATTAGTGTGAATGAGGACAAGTGCCGGGTTTGATTTAACTGGGACTCCGATGAACAGATTCGTATGCTAAACCTAGTATATTCCGTATGATGGTATGTATGCCTAGGTAGCTGGCCGGGCTTCCCGTGAACGTGTGATTTTAGAGTCCAAACTGAAATCCGAATTGATGTATTTACACGAACAAATCAAGCTTCATCAATTAATGATTAATGAAGCTTTGAATCAATTTGTGGTCCAGTTATGGTCCAGAATCAAACATCCAAAGCAGAGCACAGGTAACGATTTTAAACTTCGACCCAAGGATTTTTGTATTCGTGGCAGTGCGGCTGTTCAAATGATTCCGACCCTGGGCTCCTGGGCAAAATAAAGTCTAGAACCACGTTTGACCCAATCAATACAACCAAGATCAGACGTCAGCGTGTTGGGTCGTGTTAAGGATTTGCGGAGTTGGGGGTGTTTTTGGTTCTCGTTTACTTTTCTCAATGATCTGCGGAATCATTATTTTTGTTGGAAGCGGAGTCTGTCTTTAAGTACCTGACTAATCAGTATTTGGACATTTGAGTGGAGGCTGGGGCTTTGAGGGTACGTTTACAACAAATCTTCGCCCTATCTAGCGTTATCTAGCTCTTTCTAATCCGGGACCAAAAATACAACTGTACAGTGTACAATGAATGAACCGTATAAATACACTAGAATTACATCATCGATGCCAAGGATACCCTGAAATGCTGCGTACGACGTACTATATCTTTTTTTTTCTTTTGTTAACGCATCCGGCCTGAGTCTTCCTACAATTAATTATAGTAATGAGCTAATGACCTACTTTTACTCCCTAAGTCTCGAGTAACCAGTTCCTTTCATCTCATGCAGCCATCTTTTCTTCTCTTTCTCTTCCTCTGCCTCTCGTCTTCTCTTGCAATACCTAATCAACCAACCGAAAAGTCTCCTGTTCTGTTGTGTCTTCACTACTCAAGTACAACCAAAAGAACTGCTGATTGACATTCTATTACGGAGTACGGCTCATTCGGAATCACCAGATTCAGTCATCACACCATATTTGGTTGAGAATTATCTTCAAAATGGAGAGCTCAAGTGACAAGAAATGGGTATGTTAAAGGTTTCCATTTGTATCGCGATCCAAGACACCAAACTATTCATTTACAACACTCATATTCTAAACTACAAACAAGTAATACAATGACCACTAATAACCCTTACTTTACTCAGGCTCAACAGTACCTAATCGATCCTCTCAACGGTCCCGAACCTAGCGAAGAAACAGGTCCTGGAAGTCATTTCAAATCTTCCATTCCACAAACCAAATCTAGCAGTTTCGGCAGAAGCAGTTCAACCAAGAAAACACCCCAATCAACCGTAACATCCTACCCAACACCCCCCGCCTCAGCTAGTCCCACCAAATCCTCCTTCAACTCTAGAAATCCATATGCATCTCATCGCCAATCAGCATTTGGCAGCTACTCCAATTCTAACAGCGGAAACCTACGCAAAAGTCTCGATGAACCTATTGGTGATGGTAATGGCAAGGGACGTCGTAGAGGTAGTTCACTAGGTGAACGTTACCCAGGCGATATGTCACATAGACCCCTGGATCAATTGCGTCAGGAGACCAAAACCGCATACCGTTCTCCTCATCTCCGTAAGAAGCACATTCCAGGTGCTGATACCATCGACTCTCTTGACCGTACCGCTGTTGGTGGTGCATATCATCATGAAGGACCATATGATGCCACACTAATGGCACGTAATACGAGTTATAAAAACTCACCAGTGGCAGCGGTTGAAGGAACAAATGCGGAGGCTATTAGAGCTACCCCAAGGGAATTTATTCAGGATAGTTTAGATAGACATATTCCATTATCTGGAACGGCTATTATTCCTCCTGGAATGCCTGGTCCAGACGGCAGGATTATGAATTATGAAGAGGGTGCTGATTTGATGAGGGAACCTGATGCGGCTGGTGGTGCATATAAGAGATGGGATCATGTGGTATGTCTACTTCTTTCCCCATGTCCATTCTACTGGTACACCATGCACATTCTACAATTGGACTATGATCCATCTCAGCTCCAACACAAACCTCAGACAACACAAAACCCCACCAACCAACCAAAACTAACGCCAAACCCCTTTTAGAAATACCTCCCCGAAGACTACAAAGGCAAAGGCGAACCCTCCTTCACCATCGAAAAAGCCCTCAAAGAACACAAAGCCTCTCAAAAAAAATCCTCCCACCGCCGCATCACCTCCGACGGAAACTCCATCTACGAAATGCAATCCCGACCCTCCACATCCGCAAACCCAAACTCAAATCTCCGCGTCCCCCCAACCTATCGCCAAAGAAGCGCAAGCGGAGGTAATCTCTCAAGTAGTTCTAGCAGAGACATGAATAATAGCACATCTAGCGGTCGCGCAATGGGAACCGTGGATTTCTCTACTGATGAGTCTGGAATGGGTAATAGTAGACTTAGGAGTCATAGTGCAGGGAGATCGCATAAGATGGGTGAGGGTCTCAAGAGGAGATTTGGGAGTTTGAGGAGGAGTTTGAAGGGGGAGTGAGTGAGGATTAATTTCTCCTGGACTAGATTACAACCTTTTCTTTTCATTGTGGTAATAAATTGGTTGCGGTTTAACCACTGGTTAAAAAGGGGGAGGGAATATAATGATCTCGGTTCTTGAGAGAAGAATATTAAATATGAAATATGAATATAAAGTTGCTTTGAACATATACGTGGATAAAGGAAAGCGATAGAATATGCATTTCTATATATTCTTAATGACAGAAATCGAAAGAAATGTATTTGATGAAAGATAATCTAACTAACTTTATAGTCTAGTGAGTATCACAACCATCCCACTCACCATCCATTTCAACAACACAATAAACAACATAATACTTTTTAACTATCCATGATGTCCTTCCTATATATACCATAACAATACATATATCAATATAATATACCCTACCAATGTACCATACCATACCAACATACCAACATATTTGTATAGATACAAATACCAAAACCCCTTGAATCGATGCTATACCATGCCATACAATGCAATCAAAAAATAATCGCCCCATCTTCCATAATCCTACTTTTCCTTCATTTACCTTTCTCCCATTCGATTCCATCCCATGCCATGCCATGCCATCCATCACATACCCCCACCCTCCATTACGCAGAATATAAAACCCCATTCCAAACTCCATAAAACAGAAAAAATGCACCAATGTACCAATGTACCAATGTACCAATACTAATCCGGGTATCCCACGCATCGCATCGCATCACATACATCAGTCACAAACCTTGCAGACAAAAAATCCCAAACGCCATTATGATGCATAAACAGTCGATGCATAAACAATCGATGATTGATGTAGGCCATCTAATCTTTTACCCTTTCCTCCATTAAGAGCATCTCCCAGAATCTCAGACATAAAACCAAATATAGGGTCTGTATGTATGACTACTGCAATTCTGTGTCTTGCATAGCTCGACTTTTCGCAACTAATACTTCAACTTTAGGTATTAAATCTGGCATGCGAAATGGTTTAGAAACAACATCATCCTAAGTTTAATCATTAGCCACATTCAAACAGATGACATTTCTTTTGAAACAGAATAGGTAAAGGAGTTTTTATGTACCATTCCAGTAGCTAGGGCCGTCTCAATTTGTTCCAGTCTTGCATTTGCTGTAACTGCAATTATTGGAACGTGACGAACAATCGTTCCATCGGCTTCTAGTGCTCGTATCTTTTTAGTGCAAGTAAGACCATCCACTAATAGGTAAAGTAAATTGTAAGCATTATATTCGAAAGTTCCAGAACTGTGAAAAGGCATGTGCACATACTTATTGGCATTTCAAGATCCATTAGGACACACGAGATGTTGGTTCTCTCACCACTCTCGCCCCTGTTCTCCTCATGCTTCCAAAAAGAAGATGCTTCTAGTTTATGCAAAGCCTCCAAGCCATGGTTGCTAACTTCTGTCACAAATCCGGCTCTGTGTAATTGTTTTTGCAATACGCGTTGATTTACAAGATTGTCTTCAACGATAAGAATTGTAATATTCTTGTAATCTACCTTTGGGCTGGGTGATATCCTAGGTATATTTATTGACTCTTCACGTACGGATCTATCTCAACGTCAGCGAAAAATATTGCAATGTGCTGGACCAGAAATTCTTCATCTCAGATGGATAAAAGAAATACTAAATATACGTACTGGGTAGGGATACGCTCTTCAATTGAGTTGTTGGTACTTTCTCCAGTTGCGCGATTTGGTGTGCGCAAGGAGGGCTTCCGATTAACGGCGTTGTGAGTTGGAGAGGATAGAGGTGATGTTTCGGGCGTGCGATCGGCTCTTCGAGCTTTCACATAGAATGCGAAACAACTACCCACACCTTTCTCCGAAGACACTCCAATTTGCCCTCCTTGGAGTTCGGTTAATTCTCTTGAAATGAACAATCCTAGACCTGATCCGCCGTATTGGACGTGAGTACGTGGAGATGCTTGCGAAAATCGTTGAAACAGAATCGAAACTTCTTTTTCGTCAAGTCCCCT
The DNA here is from genome assembly GCF_000146945.2 of Sclerotinia sclerotiorum 1980 UF-70. NCBI lineage: Eukaryota > Fungi > Ascomycota > Leotiomycetes > Helotiales > Sclerotiniaceae > Sclerotinia > Sclerotinia sclerotiorum. The sequence goes on from NW_001820829.1 coordinate 1,544,292, forward strand.
GCCTGTATCTTGAACTGCAAACTTCAAGTATAAATTTTCGCCTGTGCCCCATTCTGCTTCATCCATTACCAAATCCGCAATACCCGAGCGGGAAGGGAAATACTGAACAGTGGTGTCTTTGTCTGCTGGATGTTCTTTCGTCGCCCCAATACTCACAACAATTAAGCGTTGGGGTTGACCAGTGGTGAATTTGATAGCATTGGTCAGCAAGTTAATCAGGACTTGTAGAAGCCGTGATGGATCCAGTTTTACCCAACTGATATTGAGGTCAGAATATGAGTCCTGGATTTGAAATTCAATAGAGATGCCGTGTTTTTCTATATCTCCTTCAAACATCTTGATGGCGCGCCTGGCCACAGATACTGGCTCTGATGAGACAGGTGATACGACCAAAAGCGCCGAGTCCAATTTTGACAAGGTCAGAATATCATCGACAATGCGCTTCTGATGTTGGGCACAAAGTGCGATAGTTTGTGCCGCATCAATACTACTTTCGATGTACTCTGAAATCTCCTTGGACGCCTCCACATCCTGCATGATTGAAACTAACCTTTTGATGGTAGGAGAAGTCAGAGCACTGGTGATCTCATCCGAGCATTGTAGAATCGCGCTCAAGGGATTGCGCATCTCATGACTGGTCATATCAATGAAATTCTCCTGTTGTCGTTTAAGCTCGACTGCCTCTTCCATCTTACGTTTCTGGAATTCTTCTGCCCATTTTTGATGCGATATATCCGTGATACAACCGAAGATGCTCATCAAATTATTGTCTCCATCTCTCAGCACAGTGCAATTCATGAGAGCCCACGTATCGGTCAAAGCATGCTTACTTTGCCATGGTGTTTTGAAACGAAACTCTTTTGTCACGTTGACTTTCTGCGTGACTACCCTGTTCCAGGTAGCCTGGACTCCTTCGCGGTCTTCTTCTTTTATACTATCCATCCATGACTTTGCGCTATTTTCTGTTCGAGGATGTCGCGATATTTCCCACCAAGCATCGTTAGAGAATGTGATCTCACCATGGGCGTTTGCAATGAACATCCCAACAGGAGCCATTTCAGCCATGCGAGTAAATCTGCTTTCACTTTCCACCGCTTCTTGAGTGCGCAGGCTGACAAGCTCCGACAATTCCTGACGATCTTGCGCTGCGATGCGTGCTGCTTTCTGACCTTTGCGAATTTCTTCCTCGTAAAGAACAACCGACGCCATTGAAGTTGCTAATTGGCGAGTCGTGAGCTCAACAAACAGACTATAATCATCATCGTATGGTCTTCTGGGGTTCACACCCATGACCAAAAAACCTAGTATAGATTCTCTACTGGTGGCATGAAGGGGTATGACCACAGCAGCTCGACAAGGATCACCAAATCCTACACATTCAAGACCTTCGATGAGTCCCCGTGGCAGAGTACCCTCCTCGGTAGTAAGAAGTACAGGTCGATCAAGCCTCATAGATTCTCTCAGATATGGGCCAAACCCATCTTCACTGAGGTGGAGATCCAATGGTGTGGCAGCTGATTGATGACCTGAAGGTACACCTATTGTTCCCTCCAACACACAACAAGGAGCTTGTGATATGCTTCCAGAGTTCAAGGATCGCTGTGAGCTCATGTCGCTATCAACATCCTCATTGACCGAATAGAGAAGAGCAAATGGTATGTCAAAGGGATTATACTCTAAGGCTTTGATGACTTGTGACCAAAATCCTTTGATATTTCTGGCGGTGGCTGTCTTTTCTCCTACTTCTCGCAGAGTAAGCATACGACGTTCCGAAATCACTCTTCTCGTTTTCTCCCATGCCGGATTGTATAGCCCGGCTACAGAACCATCTTCCCCGACTAGTGGAATAATACTCCAGGCAAAATAGCACTCTTCTAGGTAACCATTTCGCTTGATGAAAAGTCGATCTTCATCCTTCATGGTAGCTTGGCCGGATGATTTAGCTTTTGAAAATACCCCTTCGATCTCACCCCATATTTCCACCCAACCAGTTTTGTAGCTTTGTCCCATCAAGTTGGGATGCTTTTGTCCGGCTAGTAGTATATATGCTTCGTTATATATGGCTGTATAGTCACTTCCCCAGTACATGGCGGCCGGGTGAGGGCTTCCCATAATGAGATTGCACATGGCTCTTAGGTCAAAAGTCCAGTTTTTCATTGGTCCAAGAGGGGTTGCCGACCAATCGATACTACGGGTGAATTGAACATGTCGAGGTAATGCTGCGGACAGTGGAAGTCTCGTCCAATCGAAAGAGGACCCATCAATTCGTGGTACGTGATACCTTGAAACAAGTGTCTCGGCTGGACTTGAATCTGGTACAGTGGGAGCTGGGTCCCCAAAGTAATCGGTTCGCTCAGGGAATAGGCTAGTTGAGCTTGACAAGTCTTGAACTACTAAAGAACCTTGTTTCTGCGAAGAGCTGTTATTATTTGCGTTTGATGAGGTGGTATTAGTTGTTGGAAGTTGAGCTCTGATGCCACTCATCACCCGAAGACGTTTTCGTAGAGTCGAACAACTCCATGTGAAACCGCCATACAAAAATGATGGTAAGCATATATCTAAAGATTCGCTTTGTTTGCTCACAAAACTTAGTACCCATGCTTTAAACTCCGGAAATGCATTAGTGACAATAGTGGGAGAAGATAGATCTGCAAATCCTGCTACCATTTCCAATAACGGGCTGATGGCGCGCAGTGATGCATTCGCATACTCTACTCGTAAACGACCGCCGGGTATGTAATTATCCTGATTAGAAACATCTATTATGAAAGTTGGCCTCTCATCTTGTTCTAGAAGTTCAATTATGCCCACTTTATAAATCAATGAGCCTTCTCGAGGGTTCGTCTCCAGTTTGGGCGTATTCGCGCGTCTTTGTATTCCTAGTATCGGCGTGGGCCCGGTGGATATCCCAGGAGGATTCGAGTTATTCCCCAGAATATTACCACGGGCTAACCTTTGAGTAAAGGAGCGTTAGTATTACCCCGGCTCTTCAAAATATAATGAATGTGAAAGTGATGCCATAGGTATTCCAAGGAATCTTGCTAACAATTCATATATTGTGAAAGTTATCAACATAAGAAATTTAGTAGCGAACTGACTTGAGTGTTGCTGTACCATTGCTATCCAATTCTGGTTTCGACATAACTGGTGTATCTATATTCGGAGATCTCGGGCAAGAATATGATATTTTGAGTTTGTGGGTTGTGAATCGGGGAGATCTGGGAGACTGTAGAGTTGTAGAGAAATCGGCGGCTGCTTCATTATCCGGTTGGGGGATATGACAATATTTTAATTTTGCGCACTGTCGTTTTGACTGGACATATAGAAACTGTTTAGTTTGGAAAACGTGCAAAACAGACCAAAAAAAAAGTATTGAAGGAGGCCTACCGGTGGTTCCGGGATTGCAGTATCGATGGTTGTCCCCGAAACATTATTATCCTCCTCTCTAGAATGTTTTGAGTGCTGTCGCGACAACGACGGAGGGGCCGTCGATGGAGTGGGAGATGAGACGGCGGCTCTTTGAATCTCTATATCCTGTGATTCTTCTGCGTCTCCATATGAAGAAATAGACCAGGGGTTGGAGTCTCGCAACAGTGGTAGTGAGATACCAACGATACGAGTGATTTGAGGTTGAGAATGGGATTTTGACGTGAACAGTGGAGTTTCTTGAGAATCTCGAGTTTCTAATTCTTCTGACCCGTGTGTTGGAATGGACCCCTGTCCCTTTGTCCGATCCAAGCTAGATCCATAGCTCTCGACCCCACATGACGTCTGTGTTTGTTCTGAAATTGGGAATGGTAAGGGTATCGGTGTGGGTAATGGTAACGGTATTTTTGGTATGGGATTTTTGGTGATTGTGATTGTTCCGAGACCGACTTTGCTATTAACTTTGTTCGCTCCTTGGTGTCCATGACGGCGGTGGTGGTGATGTAGATGATGATGATGAGGATGATGATGGAAGCTGTCGTCAATTTTGGAAGCAAAGATAGATTTGGATTCCGAGTTCATTACGAGTACGAGTAGGGAGTGCTTCTATTAATATGAATGAATGTGATTTGGTGCGCTCGGTTCGACAAGGATTGCTTTAATGCATCCCATATATTCATATATTCCGTATCTCCGCAGAAAGGTAGAGGGGTGGGAGTGGAGGCGGATAAGGCGGAATCAATTCTCAATCCTCCAATGCTCAACTCTCTGCTCAGGCTGATTCTAGATGGAGTCAAACAAGACCTAAATCAACTCAAACCAATTGGTACTATGACAGCCTCAAAGGACTGTTAGAATCTGGCGAATCGGTAGACCTATCGACGGCAGTAGGTATTGTATTATTTAACAATACCTAGGTTAATAGCTAGTCTGGAAAGTGTGAGGTGCGGCTATAGATAGATGTTGATGATAGGTGTCAGTAAATAATCCTTCATGTATCCGTAGTGATCCAAAATGGCTTCGTGACTCGCTATTGATTTCGATGTTGAGGTTGATTCGTTCCAAAACAAAAACAGCAGCAGTAGAATTCATAGCTGAGCAATTTACTTGTAAGGTAAAGTGGTACTATATTTTGTGAGTTGACACTTGTGGTCACTGGTTGAAGTTTCTGCTGCCCTGTGGTTAATCTTGTAAGACTTATTACTCCGTACATCCAAGAATGAATGGGTGGGTTCCACGATAGAATTGGTGAATCCATCTGCTTAGTACACAATACATAACTACCTGGTGTGGGTATGGCAGCATCCGCATGTCCTAAGTACTTACTTACATACCACCTATAGAAGAATCGAGATGACATGACAACCCTTCTCTTCCCCAGCGCTTCCTTATTTAGATACCTCTTATATTAATGTAGAGGTAGGCACTTTTCGTGTATAATTCTATTCAGGATAGTTAATTAGTTTCACTAGGCCAAAATTTATTTTAATCCTAGAAGTATAAGATAATGATATTGATAGAGTGAGTGAGTATCTACTAGGTATACATACTGTACTCCGTACTCCGCACCGTACTGCAGCTAATCCCCTCAGGGAGCGAACCAATAATAACTCATGTCTATTGCCTCTTTTCCCATCATGTCGGCTAAGTAAATGACAAGTCTCAGGCAGTGAGTGTAAGGTTATAGACATGTTACTGATGTCTACATTATTCAAATTCCACTCAGATATCTACCTGCTAAGTACTTATTGATTGCTACCTAATGATTTATATGCCGACCATCATCTGGTCCCTCTAAAAACAAATCAATGCCATCTTTTCAAGTACACCACGTGAACGGAACAACACTGAAGTCTCCTTCACTCTTGATCATTTGATATCTTATGATGTCTGACAAGTCCCTTGTGCGTTGAGACTTTTCCGAGGTCCCGCCTGACGTGACCTTAAAGTTACTGAGAAACACAAAATTTCCGAAAAGCGTACCGGTATTATTAAAGTGGAAAGACAATTGCTTGTATTGAAATGGACATGTTATTAACTCTTCTATTACGATCTTACAGCCAAAAATCCACGATAGATACCCCGGTTTTCTACTAGGTCAACATTCTTCGAAATACTCGAGTCCTGTTCGCATAATTCATTCCCTTTTCAGCCTATTCCATGTTGCCATTACATTCCAGAACTCTGCACATTCGGAGCGATGTTCCGATAGTTTTAACTTTTGTTAGCAAGTTGATCGACCTGTCAAAATGCTCATCATTTTGAGGTTGAAAATGAGATCAGTGTTGGGAGTTGAATTTTCTTTCCATCAACTTGAAAATAGCCTATCAATTGTCCTGGCACTACGAATTTGAGGCAGTGCTAGCTAGCACGGCCTAGCGGTCGTAGCCATCGCAACTAAACGTTTAGCCTCCCTTTCTAACTGTGTTTATCTAGATATACCAGTTTCCTTGGACATACTTTTGCAAAACCCCTGTGTCCGCCATGCGATTCAGGTACTATTTAAGCTAACATCGCAGGTCGAAAATGGCTTGTTTATTAATCAGCATTGATGTTCGGACGTCGCGATCGATATTTTCATCAGGCTTTCTGGAGCATATATGATCCTCTAAATCTAATAGTCAGTCAAATACTGCTGAAATAAATAAATTCTCGGGTGGTAGTGCCAGTCACTATGAAGGATACTCCAGAAGGGTCAGCGGTTGGCAAAGCTAGCGATGTACCTAACACAAAGTGCCCCAAAAGCCGGCCACCGGCTGGCCTGCGCGAGAAGATATTACGGAAACCGCTGCCATACTACAGTGGACCGTATTCCGTTGGACAAATGGACATTGAAGTACCCGTGCGAGAACCAAGGACATTCTCTAATATCAAGAGACAACATAAGCATGTTTTGAACCTCGAGACCGTCCTGTTCAGCATTTTCTATCCTTCTGGATTTGGATCAGGTGAAGGGGTCTCTCCCGAAGGAGAAAAGAATTGGAGTCGAGCAACATGGTTACCAAGGCCTCGTATTGAGACGGCAAAAGGTTATAGCAAATTTGCTGGTCTTCCTTCATGGCCAACTATCGCGTGGTTCGGCATGACAACCGCTTTCACCAAACTTCCTGCATTCCGTAATGCCAAGTTGGCAACACATTGGCCTCCTGAAAATGCACGAGAATCTAAATCGGGATATCAGACGAAGAATAGCGCAGCGGACCCCCCTCCTGGAGAGCCAGAATCACCATGTTTTCCGTTGTTGATTTTCAGTCATGGCCTGGGGGGAACTAGAACTACATATAGTTCTGTCTGTGGAGAATTTGCCAGTTATGGATTTGTAGTTGTGGCTGTGGAACATCGAGATGGGTCGGGACCACGCACTTTCATCAATTTACCAAAAACCGGCGATAAGTTTGGGTCACAGAATGTAGACCATACTGATGAAGCACGTGATAGAGGCTATGAGAGATTCGATTATGTTTTTCCCGAAGGCAATGCCAGAGATACTTTCCCTAATAATGAACAAGGGTGAGCAAACCACTTTTTACTTAATCGAAGGGTCTAAGATATTTGGAGCATGAAAGTAGGAATATCTGAAGTCTGTTCAAAACTTTTGGGGAACATATCCAAGTGGAAAAAGTCAATACGCAATACAAATGAGCTGAAAATAAGAGATACTCATCCAGAGACTGGAAAATCATACAATATGGTGTGCAACTATTGACCCATTTTTAGTGTCGACGCCGAACTCCGCGCTGCGCAAATACAACTGCGGCTCGCCGAAATCGAAGAAGCATACTACATCATGACCCAAATTCACGATGGAAGTGGCTCTCAAATAGCCCAAGCCAATCTCCGTGAAAGCTCTCCAGGCCGTATCGGTGGTTCCTCTCGAGGTCTCAAGGGCATAGACTGGGAAAGCTGGAAGGATCGCTTTCACCTCCAGCAAGTTACGATGCTGGGACATTCTTTCGGCGCCGCCACCACAGTCGAAGTTCTCCGCACCCAAACTGAGCGATTTCCCTACGTTTCGCAAGGAATTCTCTATGATCCATGGGGAGGCGCAATCCAACAAGCAGATAGTGAATCGAAGTACCAGATTCATAAACCGTTGCTTTGTATTAATAGCGAGGCTTTTATGTACTGGCCTTCGAATTTTTCCAGCATCATGTCACTTTGTCGCGAAGCGAAATCCCAAGGTACACTGTGCTGGCTTCTTACCGTCCGCGGCAGCGTTCACATTTCGCAATCTGATTTCTCGCTCCTTTATCCGAATGTCAGCAGTTTTCTTCTGAAAATGACGGTTAACCCACGCAGAGCTATCGATTTAAATATCAACGCCAGTTTGGAATTTTTGAAAATGGTAATGCCGAAGAGAATTAGTGCGATGAATAGAGGTACGGATGAGGGAATCCTTCAGGTTGAACAATTGGATCGGTTGCCTGATGTGCATCAGCCGAAGGATAAATATATTGCGGGTAGATTGAGAATTCCACATGAATTACGCATTCGATTAACGCCATTGTGGATGAGGAGATATAAGGGGGAAAAGGTGAAACAGCATCAGGAGGGAGGTAATGGTAAATCTGGGAATATCAAACGGGGGAAAAATATTGCGAGGGATCCGTTGGGAAATGTATTACCGGGTTTGGAAGATTTGGAGGTGGGAGAAGAGGTTTGGATGCATGTTGCTCCTACGGCGGAAGAGTTGGTAAGGCATGGTATTGAGGGGAAGAATGGGAATCAGAGTGCGGCGAGGGAGAGGGATAGAGATGAGCGGAACAGAGGTGGTATGGTGGATTCTGGGGGTCCTGGGGAGGGAGGGGAACAGGAGAATGAGGGGGGTGGGGTGGTGGGCCATAGGGGGATTGAACAGCGGATGATGGATAGAGGGTGATTGATTGATGATGATGTATAGAGGATGATGCATAGAGGTCGAGAGAAATAAAGGGTGCAGACTTGTATTGATATTATGTCAGATTTTGTATTATAGGTATGTAGATATTGTAGATTCTTTAGAATTGATAATTGTAAATATATACAGCGAGTAAGATCTTACAATCTGTCTTTCTTCTCAACATAGAAGATTTTATAATCGAATACTTATTTCCTCGTACTCTCACCTCTATAACTCAGCACTATATATTAATTTCTTATAATCTTACTATACCAATACCTCAAAATAAGAGAAATAGAAAAATGAACAGAATATATGGAGTATATGGCGGGGTAGGTAGGTTTTAATGGTGGGCTGATGAGCTTACACTATACAGACTTTCTTTTAGTACAAGATATGGGAAATACATAGCATACCCTGTATTCGGAACGGGCCGTGAAGGAGTGGTGTTCTTATGTTTAGTATTATTTTGGTTTGTATGATTTTGACAGGATGAGGTGAGATAAGATGAGATGATTTTCTAACTTTTCTAAATGATTGGAAAGAGTGTGCGGTTAAATAATGTAAAGCTTTATGCTTTATGCCATAGGTGAGATAGCGCGAGAATGGATGAAAATACTCTGTATATGTGTTAAACATGCAGTCGGATGTAATACAACCGAGCCAGCTGAAATACCGTAATACAGGGTCCACAAAGTTCGAACACTTATTAGCTAGATCCTGGTGTCGATCTTTTTAGGATGGGTTTCTAGAGTGAAGTGGGTTGATTCTTGGGGTCGAGTCCAGACGCATTTATTACACGAGATGGTGTTGTGGTGGACACTGGAAACCACATACGGTAGAAGAAAAGAAAACGAAGCTGGATGGTGGATCAGTCTGAACCCTTGTATAACACTGTACGTACACTGTACAGATGTACATGGTAATTTGTAACTAAAAGAGGTATAAATAACAAAGCCCTTATCCGATTTCTGTAAAGTCTGCTTGCTTTAACCTGAACCATTCACATCGCCGATGCAGTCTCATTTTCTTGTTTTGGGTGCGTGTATTTACTTTGCACAATCAATCAGAATGGAAAGAAATAGAAATTCGGTGGACAACGAAAATCATACGTGCAGCGAATATCAATTTCAGCAGCTGCGCCAAGATATAACACGAGCGAAAACTACTAATTAAAGACCAGGGTAATTTTCTAAAACTGTGAGATTCTTTCACCCAGAGGTCACTCTTGCCTTGTTACCTCTTACCTCTTCTCACCTCTCACCTATTACCAGATCACTATACCGAGCTGGAAGGTGGAGAGATAATTAAGACAGAAAGGAAAAAGAGCCTGTAAGATCCGCCAATCTGGGGAAACCCAGAGAATATGCAAAGTAGGTAAGATAAGGTAAGGTATCATTGATATTTTTGGTAATTTGTTTCTTCATTTTCATTTTTCTATCTAATCAATTAGTTCGTGAGTTGGTTGCGTTGTTCTTGATCGTATCATATCTATCATAACATATCACCAACCTACCATCTCTCTGTCTATCACGAGGTAGCATCAATTTTCTTTCCTCTCTACTCTCTACTACTATTGCACCAGCATAGACATTCGTTTTTTTGTTTTCTATTTGATACTGATATTCTGTATTCTGTATTCTGCTACTCTTTTGCACATTCGCACCTTCGCACATTCGCTTTTACAATTTATGTTGTTCAGAAAAAGAAGATAAATACTTCAATAATCTCATTACTTCATATCATTTGCCCTTTACTAGATCTTTGTTCACCAGATAATCTCGAATTGCCGTCTTACAATTCGAGACCAACATTCACTACCCGGAGTCATCATTGAGCTGCGCCGAATAGCTCAAATGTATCCAGCACCCCAATAACCCTGTACTTTATTAATAATCTATCACATTTTAATTCAGGTACTATCTCGAAATGAATTCCAAGGAGAAAGAGAAGCATGGCCGTTCGGAAGCACGGAGAAACACACTTCAACGTATGCTCGATTTAGAGAAGAAGAACAAGGTACGCAAACAATACCTCACATGGCCAAGTAATATTGCCTAACATACATGAAATAGCTGCAGCGCATGCAAGCCTCGACAACGACAGTCAGTCAACCGCTGCGTAATACCTTCTTTCGCGAAAGGCGTCCGAGTATTCCTAATGTATATACCTATGCTCCTCCTCCCGAACGTCCTACCCCAATCAGACAATCAGAACGAGCAATGACTGCTCCAACATTATCCGTTGCAATACCTGCTACGCAGAGCTCCGAAAAGCCTGAGACGAAAATAAAGACACCTAAAAATGTAGTTTTAATTGAGCCGGAAAAGGAAAAATTGATGGAAGTTGAAGCAGACGCGGGCGGTTCTGATGCATCTTCGATATGTCGTTCGCCTGCTTGGGATGGTGGTGATGGCAAGCAAAGAAGAACAGCGAGGAAAGAAGCTCAAGATCTACGCAAGAAGGAAGAAGAGCGGTTAAAGAAGGAAAAAGAAAAGGCCGAAAAGGAGACCCGTGCCGCGGCACAAAAACAAAAAGGACGATTGAGCAAGACGCCTCCAACCAACAAGCGCTCAACTAAAACAGTTCCGGTAGTTCCAGTAGGCCGAGCCAACTCTGAGCCTGCGGTTCCAGTTACTCCAGAAATAACACAATTGGGTCCTGATCCTGATGATGGAAGACGATCAAGGCGAACGAGTTTGGATCTTGGACTCAAGAAGCTTATGTCTTCTTTCAGATCCAGATCTAGGTCCACAAGTGCATCTGCAACACCACGAACCCAATCTATGTCGAACTCACCAAATTCATCGGGATTCATAGGAGGCTCAAAATTACAACAATCTAATGAGAATCAAGCCCAAAACGAAGCTCGTGACGGAAAATCTTCAAATACTAGAACAGCTGGTCACGGTAACAAACCCAGTCAAAGCCGGCCACCAATCTCACTTGAGAACTCTCGATATCGCGCATTGGATCTTTTGAGTTCTTCAGGGACTGGTTCAGGGACCGGCTCAGCAGCTGTCGAATTACCAACCAAATCGCAAAGCGAGGACACTTCTACTCCCCATAACTGGGCAGAGCCAGAGTCCAGTAAACAGCCTTCGGGTGATCTAGAACCAATCATGAGTAGAAATCCTCGAGCCCGAAAGCCGAGTGAAAACTTCAGATCAGATCATATTACTGAGTCAACTGTGAATAAGGCTAAGCCTCAATCGCCTGTTGCTCCTCCATCTCCAGGATTTAGGTTTGGTCTGGAAAAACATCAGACATCAAAGCAAGAAGTACAAGAACCTTTCTATTTTCAGAACTTTGATACCCCTCCTGAACCTGTGAAATCTGAAGATAACGAATATTTCCCAAAGCAAAAGCGACACGGCAAATTAGATCAAAGTAGCTCATCACATGACATCAAATTGGTCACCGCCCCAAACAAGGAAGTCATGAGAAGAACACCATCAATCCATAATGCAAATGGTCGTAGTAAGTCGATATCTAGAGCTAGAAACGATCCGGAATCAGTAGAGAGTGGAGAAAGTTTTCGTGCATTCCTTGGCAGTGAAGGCGCGCCTCCAGGTTTTAAGCTCACAGCACAAGCATCCCAAAGCAGTATTCAACCAGAGGAGGGTATGTTTTCCAGGCGAAATCTACAAGAATTATCTTTGTACCCGAGCCCATTATCAACTCAACCCAAAAGTGACAAGAATGTTGCAACAACCACATTTGGTAAACATTTATCTGCAACGAACTCGCCTTCTTTACAAACTTCCCAACTGGACGCACCTCTCAAAAAGCTACGTCCACAATCCACTCTTTCCCCACGCACCAATGGATTTGATAGCAGATCTATACTGCCAAGTCAATCTGGTCGAAGAGTATCAGAATCGGAGTATTTTTCTCCAATAACATCAGCACTACCTGGAAGCAATCCACTATCGCGGGAGAAAGTCTCTTCACAGGCGGCTAATGTAACCTCACCTCGTCGACAAAAGAAGGATCGAAGATCTAGCTCTAGGTCTTTCACTGGATCAAGTGAGGAGTATTTGAGCTTCGATGAACAATCTAACATTACGACTCCAGCAGTCTCAAGACCACAATCACAAAAGGGTCCCATTGCATCTAGTCATGATACAACATCCCGCCAATATCATAAAATCCAAGATACTTGGAATCAAACTCCCCTTCCTATCAGACTCAAAGATGAAGATGGTAATACTACTACCCCAAGCGGTCAGGCGGCTCTTAAAGCACAGTCTAAAAATCCTCATGCATCTTTAGCTTCTGCGGACCCCAATACAGAAGCGGGAGTTGCAGAGCTTCAAAGGAGACTTAGTTTGAATAAATCTTCATCGACTACTGCACTTCAAAATACTTTGAATTTTCTCCCAAAACTTAAACATCAACCGTTACGTCCACGAAAGGCTCAGGAAAAACGACAAACGAGTGAAGAAAATAACGTGTTGGGAAATAGAAATGAGAATTTTGGAAGAGTAAAACGAGAATCTGCATCCGCATCTGCTTACGCGCAATATAATGATTCGAAAAACTCGCTCATGTCATCACCAGTTCTCAATGGAGGCGAATCATCCAATTCAAATGGAAATTCCAGCTCTCAGAAAGGGATAACAAC
>NW_001820829.1:1557323-1604393 GCF_000146945.2 Sclerotinia sclerotiorum 1980 UF-70
GCGCGTCTCGCCATTCCTCCCAAAAAAGTCCTCGTGCCTCGGCGCATCAAATGGCAACTTCATCAGCTCAAAGTCTCATAGCAACGGACAAGGTGGTATTGAACCAATGGCAAAAATGTTTGTTATTTGTTGTGGATGCAAATATTTTCATGATTTGCCGAGTAAACTTTATGAGTGTATGGCGAAACCGGAGGCGGTGGTTAAGGATGAGGGATTGGGGGTTAGTGGTGTGGTTAGTACGAGGGTTAGTTGTCCTTGGTGTGGTCATGGTATGAGTACGAGGTGTTGTGAGGGTTGGGCGGCGGTGGTGGTTTTGAAGGAGAGGTTGCATTAGTTTTGGGTGAGGGGAAAAGGAGGGAGAGAGAGGAGAGAGGAGAGTATATTGGAGGGAGTGTGGGAGAGTGAGTGTTTTTATGTTTATGTTTTATGATTTATGGAAATGGAAACGAAACGAAAACGAAAACGAAGTGAAAATGAAACGGAAAATTTAGCATGAAATGGTCATGGACAGCAGATTATGGTATGGCGATAAAGGACTATAACTTTCGGATTGGACTTGGACTTGTATTGCTTTTGGGATTAATTGAGATTTTTCTAAAATCTAAAATCTACGACCGGTGGGATGGTTTTGGCATGGATGCATGGAATCATGGAAGCATGCGTGGTATGGATGGATGGATGGTGGGTGGTTCCTTCAAAATGGTTAAGATGCTCAATCAATGTCTATGCAAGATGGATAGAATGTGGAAAATGGATAAAATGAGATGATGAATAAGAAGAAATGATGATAAAATGATTAAATAATAAATGATGAAATAATAATTGGGTTCATTGAGTGATGATGTGTTTTATATGTGGAAGGGGGATGGAGGGTAAAGGGATGAGGGAAGATGGAATGAGGGAATGAGATATAGGTGTGGAGGGGGGAGTCGGAGTACTTGTAGGAGAGTTATTTGAAGGAGAGTTACTTGTAGGAGAGTTACTTGTAGATGTAATTGGGTTGAGTGCTGTGCTGCTTTTGACTTTGGGCGTTTTGTTTGTTTTTGTAGGGGTGTAGATGTGAGTGGATGGGGAATGGGAGTGGAATTGGAGAGTAGGAAGAGGAGAGGAGGATATTTGAGCTATAGTTATATAGGTAATTTGTAGTTTCTAGCTTTGAGGGTTGGGTGATGAGGAAGTTAACATCTGGTGGTGTTGGATGAAGGGTGAAGGGTGTGGATGGGACTAGGTTTATATTTTAAGATTAAATTGGTTGTGAAGTATTATGGATGGATGGATGGATGGATGGATGGATGAATGAAATGAATAATCTCAACTGTTTTGGTTTCAGTTAGTTGAGCAATATAAATATAAATACAAATATAAATACAAATATAAATACAAATATAAATACAAATATAAATACAAATATAAATATAAATATAAATATAAATATAAATATAAATATAAATATAAATATAAATATAAATATAAATATAAATATAAATATAAATATAAATATAAATATAAATATAAATATAAATATAAATATAAATATAAATATAAATATAAATATAAATATAAATATAAATATAAATATAAATATAAATATAAATATAAATATAAATATAAATATAAATATAAATATAAATATAAATATAAATATAAATATGATAATTATTTGATAATTTTATTTTTTATCTGTAAAGAAAAAAAAAAAAAAACAGTGAGTTGGGAGTGGGGAGTGGGAGAATGGGGAGGGCGGGTACTGGTTGTGTATTTCTTTTGAGGAGTATAGAGATATATTTTACTAGAGGGAGGGTCAGTATGGCGAAAATTTGGAGTCGGAATTTTTGTATAGGATGGAAGGGTTAAGGAATATATTTGTTTATGTTTGGGGTTTATGGAGAGAGGAGAGGGGAGACAAGGTATGGTGGGATTGTGTATGTATTTAAGATTACGATATTATAGGCTCAAAGCAGGGATTGGGAGTAGGGGGTTGAGGATAGAGGGTTGAGAATAGAGAGTTGAGAAAGCTATATATCTAAAATGAAGTACAGTAAGGTAAATCCTGTCTATATATGTCGATTAATGTATGTATAGTGTGCTAAAGTATATAGATGGATAGATATATCGATAAATTTGTTTTTGGTCCAAGACCAGGCCAAAGTGTGATTGATACATGTAGAGTAAGATTACAAGAAAAGGAATAATTTTTGTGTGATTTTTTGAAAGCCAAACACCGTAATGTGCCTGGTTGATCGATATAAAGATGCAAATACTACCCATTCTATCCATATACATTTTTCAATTAGACTCCAACCTCGGCCCTCCTCATTAAGCACCAATGCCCTTGATTCCTTTCTGCCACTACATTAACTCACAACGTCTGAAAGGCAGCATTAGCTCTGTACTCCTCATTTCTAAGCACCAATTCGTCATGACTCCCTTGATCCACGCAAATACCTCCATCAATTGCAAAGATCGTCTGCGCCTTCTTGATAGTTCTCAATCGATGAGCAATAGCAATAACCGTAACACCTTTTGCTGTCTTTTCTAATGCCTCCTCAAATAACTTCTCAGACTCAGCATCAAGAGCCGAAGTCGACTCATCAAGAAGTAATAAGCGTGGCTTTCTAAGCAATGCTCGAGCAATAGAGAGACGTTGAAGTTGACCGCCGGAAAATTGACCTCCATTTGAACCACAGGGGGTTTCGTAGCCTTCGGGTAGTGAGACAATGGTATCGTGAATGTTGGCTAATTTGCATGCAGACTCAATTTCCCCCATGCTTGGGGTGTGCCCGGTGCGAGCGCCAAGTTCGAGATTAAAGCGGACGGTGCCATCGAATAGGACACTTTCCTGGGGAACAAGTGCAATATCATCGCGGAATGAGACGCCGTCGATCTTGGAAATGTCTCGACCGTCAATTTCGACACTGCCTGATGATGGAGAATAGAAACGTTCAAGAAGAGCAATGACGGTTGATTTACCGGCTCCAGAACGTCCAACAAGCGCACAGAATGTACCAGGAGTGATATTTATGGTGAGGCCTTTGAGAACTTCGATGTCTGGGCGAGCGGGGTAGGAGAAACGAACATTGTTGAAGCGTACGGCGAGACCACCTGATCTGATGGGTTGTTTCTCAATCATTCCTTGCGATGCTTCCGGATCATTTGTTGCCCGGTTGTTCTTAGATTGGAGGAGACCTTCAGGGCCAATATCTATCAAATCAAGAACTCGTGCTGCGGATACTCCGGCTTTAGAAATATCAGGAGCGAGAGAAAACATTTGTCCACACAGTTGGGCACTGAAAAGAAGAGCAGGTAGAACTGTGAAGAATTGTTGTTGATTATAACGTCCTTCTGCGACATTTCGAGCTCCCCACCAGTATGCTAGTGCGTAAACGAAGTTACTCATACTGTAAGCCATGGCGAGCCAGAAGTTTCCGTACGCAATTGTCTTTAGTGTTGCGGTATAAGGACCTTTTAGCGATCGGTTAAAAACCTGGACAGTTTCTTCTTCAAGTGAAAAGATCGCAACTGTCTTAATAGCCGAAACAGCCTCGGTGGCAATAGCGACCGAGTTAGAGAAAGCCTTTTGATGCCTTTCGTGGAATTTGGCGAGAATTTTCAATCTTAAGAACCCAGATGAAAGTAGAACGGGTATGGTGGCAAGCAGTACAACAGCAATTCTCCACGCGACGGCATGTGCAAGGATGATTCCAGAGACCATGGAAACAATAATCGACAGCATAACTCCAAGAAGAGTTCCAGTGATACCACTTAATGCATTTGCATCACTGCTGATATACGAGATAAGTGTACCAGGACTCCTATTTTCTGATTCATGCCATTGAATATCTTGTGCGAAAAGAGACTTGAGTGCCAAAACACGGACACGATAGAGTAGCTTCTCTGAAACACGACCGAAAGAAGATGCGCTGATAACGTTGGCAAAGAATTCCGCCAAAGCCAAAACAAAAAACAACAACCCGTATAGACTTCCATTACTACGGATACTGGCTGCGCTGAGACATGGGCTTAAACTGCTGACTGTGTGACCAAAAAGTACAGCTTCGCCAGAATATGAGCCACCTACTACAACAGCACCGGCGATACCCAAGAATACAAATAGTAAATGTGGTCTAGACATAGATAAAATACCAAGGAATGTAGAGAGGAATGATCGGCCTTTAGTTGCAGCTTTATCGTTTCTGGGCGTGAGTGTTTCGTCAGAGTCGCTGTGATCTGCAACTGGCGTAGATTTTCGTGCATTGTCTAGTGACTTGACCCCCTTTGTTAATTCCTGTGTCGGTTAGTATGAAATCTTAAAAGCTGTACGAGTAACTAACAGTATTATCAACCTTTTCTTGCAGATATTCTTCATTATCATTGAGATCCTGGGTGTGAATCTCAGATATCGGTTCATCAGAGGAAGAAAGAGTCTGGAGTCGGACTAAGTTTGCGAAAGCGCCATCTCGAGCAAGTAAATCAGGATATGTACCCTGCTCAAGGATCTCACCCTGACTCATAACCACAATATTATCTGCGTTCTTGATTGTTGATAGTCTGTGGGCAATTGAGATGGTGGTCCTTCCTTCACTAACTCTTTCCAAAGCCATTTGTATCAAATGCTCACTGGCAGAATCTAAAGATGCAGTCGCTTCATCGAGCAGTAGAATCGATGGACGGCGAACAATAGCACGAGCCAATGCGACACGTTGTTTTTGACCACCACTAAGTCGATTACCTCCAGGGCCAGCGGCTGTAGACATACCGTACTGCAATCGATCAATAAATCCAAGAGCATCAGCTTCTGTCGCTGCCTCTCGCACAAGTTTGACTATTGTCTTAACGTTGCTTGAGCTAGCGGCAATAGCCTCTTCAGGATTCGCACCTTCACGGATGGCATGAGCAAGATCTGGTAAGCTTGAATCTAATAATGTCTCTCTAAGCTCAACATGTTCTGGAAGTGGCGAATTAACCAAACCATAGGCGATATTTTCGAGTATTGATCGATCGAGAAGTGTCGAATTTTGAGCGACTGTTCCAATGAAACTTCTCGCACACTTGACATTGATGCTTTTCATATTATGTTCACCGAGGAAGACATCACCGTGGATCGGATCGTAAAGACGTTGAACTAAAGCTGCAACAGTAGATTTTCCGCTACCAGAGAGACCGACAAGTGCAGTGTGTTTGTTGGTTGGGATTCTCAAGCTGAATGACTTGAGGACCACCACTTCAGGTCGCGATGGGTATGCAAAATCCACATTCCTGAATTGCAGATCCCCTGGTATTGTAGTAAAGATTTGACCTTCCGTTGTGGTTGTTCCATCGATTAAAGACGGCTTATTGATCGTTGCAACCAACTTTATGAATGCGCTACTAGCTGCTGCAAATATCTGCATGAAAGGAGCAATTTGACTAACGATGAAAGAGGCTTATATTTTATTAGCAAGGACCTCCAAACAAGGTTTATGAGTAACTCACAGTCAACAAGGAGGAAAATGACGGTGTATACAGCTCCCACTGTTGTCCCAGATGCGCTTTCAGCAGAGGCAGCGATTTCTCTGCTTCCTTGCCAGAAAGCGAGTGCGTTGGCGGAGTAAGCAATAAAGTACAAACAACCAAGCTGTACAGATGCAACAACAGATTTCATGATTCCTTCTCTCTGTGCTGCACCAATATGACGAGCGTATACAGCTTCCAAGCGAGAACTGGCACCCATAGCTTGAACCAGGGACATGTTTGACAGCCCTGCTGAAGCAATAGCCGTAGCTGCTGCTACGTGGTCTGAAACTCGGCCTGCATACTTTTGAGTGAAGTGTCCTCCCACCAATGCCATCAAAAGATAGGCTGGTACCAAAGAGATGAGCATACCCGCCAATCTTGGACTCTTGATGAAAGACACAACATATGAGGCGACGAAATAAGAGATGCTGGCAATGAATATTCCGACCTTCTCAGAAGTTCCTGTTTGAATGGTTTGAAGATCGACATCGAGACGTGAAGCTACTTCACCGGATGGTAAAGTATCGAAAAATGCCACTTCCTGACGTAGAAGAACATCCAAGTATCTCATTCGCAGGCGTCTAACTAGGCGCTCACCTAGAAGACTCCAACACCCAGTATGTATATAAATCAAACAGAAATTTGCGATTGTCACGTAAATGACATCTAACACTTTCGTCACGACGCCATTGGTGAGTGACGATGTATCAGCTGAGGAAGTATTACAAGATGTCGAATTGAGGTCATCTACTAGTTGGCCGAATAAGATACCTAGTAGCGGAAATGGAATCCCAGAAGCAACCGAGCCGATAAATCCAACCACAAGGAGAACATAATCAAGGGGTTCTGGGTCGCTCGAGAGTAAAAGACGCAAGTATTGTCCGCTTTGCTTTTCGGCACCAGTGAACTTGGAGGGTAAACCGACGATGCGATCCTTCAGCGCCGAAAGTTTTGACATGACTGCAACCAAAATGGATGATTGTTGCAGAACTCAAATGTCGAAGACACAACACCATGCAGTTGAATCAACAGAAAGTCTTTGCTTTGACAAGCGATGAAATTTCAGTCTACAATCCGCCCGAGAGTGGCACCCTGGGTGATGGAGTAGTGTTCTTACATAACAAAAATCCATTCACAAAGCTGGGCATGAAAAATGGAGTGCATAGCACATGCATTGTAAGGAGATGGAACACAGCAGTTTAATTCGACCCCTTTCCAATAATGACAGAAGCGGTATAATGGAGATGAATGATGTCGCCAAAAACATGGATTAGAGTTTATGACTCCACATAGTACGTATACTACTTTTCCTTTAACGAATTTGGAAGACAAGACATGGCCTTTTGCAGTCATGTGTTTGATCTGATTAGATGATCTGATAAGATTATCTGATAAGATGAACATAACTAGTGAAAATTTGATGCATACCAAGGAGGGTACATTGAGTAATGAAAACTTCTGACAAGTAATTAAAAATGGGAACCGACATCGGTGGTTGAATTTCTCTTTCACATATCCCTGCTTTTCTCCTGTTTGCTTGATTAGACGAGATGATCTGATAAGATTACAGAAAACTAAGCGTAGAAAAAGCGGGGCTTTCGTCCAAAAGGGGTTTGAGCTAGGACATTGACCAGCAGCTTCTTGTTCACTACAAGCTTCTGTTAGCTTTTAGTGGCAAATGTCAAACGGGAATATGCATAAAGTAGTTTAACCGGTGAAATGTGGATTTTTGCATCCACTTGTATTGTGAAAATTCTTCATGGCTATCTGCGATGTAAGAATAGACTTCAGTTAAGCATAAAGTCTAGAGTCTAAGTTGGGTATGATATTATAATGTTAGTCCAAGAGAAGGTGTATATATCCGTATAAACTTATTAATAAGAAAATATATAAAGTCTACTCTATTTATATATATTTAGTTCATTAATTTATCACTTTATAAAATTTTTACTCAAATTTGTTTTAGTTTAATAAAATTGAAATAAATTAAATCTCGGATTTGTTAAAATGAATGGTTCCTGCGTAGCACGTGCACAAGGCACTAGTCCTATTAGGACTAGATTGAGAAGCTCTCTGTAGGAGAGCTTCGCACTTCCGTAGAACTTAGATGAAGAGTGATTAATATACTAGACCAATATTACCTCAGTTCTGCCCTATCAGCTTCCCACTATTCCCTGTGTAAGGTCATTCCTTTTAACAGGATTGATAATATTTAAATAATTTATAAAAACACTTAAGCACTTAAAGGGTATAATTTAAATTTGTATTATTAAATCAGATATAAAACTTTGATAAAGGTAAAAGAAAAATAAATAATTTTTTATATACTTTGATAAAAGAATTTCCATCCACTTTCAAACCACATATATCAATCTTCTAATTAAAAGCTTTACCTGATCAAGTGACCTAGACTAGAAAAATCTTAAATAGGGCCTAGTATGCATACGGTAGTGGAGCTTCCACTGTGGAAGTTCGGGTATTATATTGTTTGACGGATCTGATAAAGCTATAAGATTATCAGATCAAATTAAATAAAATCAAGATTAGATGATAGTAAAAAAATGGTTTAGAGTAGTTTCATCTGGGCTTCTATCCTTATATGAATATAAAAATATAAAGTAAGATTACAATTAATTGTCAATGGTATATTATAGTCTAATACCTTCATTAGTACCTACAGTAGCCCGTACTAAGCTGTCACCCTTCATTTTTACATGCCTACTGCACGATGATGCAAATATCTATTCCTCTTATCTCCACCTAGCTAGATCGCCGTCATTGACTAATAAATTTATCATCCGGAGTTTGACTCAAATATGTCGAGTAGATCTTTGAGTCAATATCTTTGTGACCAGAACCCAGTGTCAAACTCCCCAACTCCTCGGAGCCCCCAAGACTTACTGCTCTTGCCGTGATCGGGATATTGATTTCTGCAACATGGAGATTCCACAATATATCTTGGCATTGGGCAATTCATACCTCGATAGGGAGAAATTTTTGATCAAGTGATTCGAGCTACCCTTCAGCATGCATCCTAATAATTCTCTTTGTAAGATTATGTCCCATGCTTTTCATTTATAAAATAGTTGATACTGTAAGTGTGAGTGTGAGTAAAAGCCGAGTAAATTCTTTGTCAAATTCATAGTACTGATACTTCTTTTCATGAATAATTATCCTTTCTACCAATAATGTCATCATCAACCATCAACATCTTCGAAATCATGGATCCCATCATCCCAAACACCACTTTCCCATCTTTAGACACTGCTTATCGAAATCTCGCAGATTCACATGTGTCTAGAAGAGAATTGGACGAAAAGCAATCTGAAAATGGTTCAGAACCGCAACTGAAGACAATTAAGAAAACTTTTCCATCGGGAGAATGGAACTTCAATCATTCTACAATCCAAGAGTCTTATGCCCAGTTTGTTGCTGCCTTTACAGGACATGATGAGATTGCTATCTACACCTCATCTGATCTATCTTCAAATATCCCAACTACAGACAATCCACGAGAATGTGGCATCATCCGTGGTCACTTGACAGAAGGATCTGCAAGTGACGGAGATAGTCGCCCATCGATATCGTGGGAGTTCATTCAAGATATTCCCCATTCGACGAAATCCCTCGATTTCGCTTTACACATTACCAAAACTTTAAATTCTCATGATTCGAGAATACCATATGATATAGTAAGTATCTCAAAACGAGACGCGGTACCGCTACTAACACACACAGAAACCTTTCACAATCTTCATTACTGTGGAGGATGCATCTATCATTGACTTTTCTCTACTATACGACACATCTCTACTACCTGGCTCAGATGCTCCGCATATATTCGACGCAGCTGTTGCTTATTTACGACGTTCTTCGTCAATTGATGATGGAAAGGTAACGAACGAATCGATCCTAAACTTTCCGCCACTGATTAGGCCACCATCGTTCATTGAGGATCAAGTAAATTTGAATCTTCAAGACGAAAAAGCTCTCTTACACTCAGCTTTTGAGCGCCGGGTCGCACAATATCCAAACCGAGTTGCGTTGGATTTCCTGCAATCTCAGAATTCAGCCTCGAAACCCACTATTCGAAGAACTTTCACATACACACAACTAAATGAGATCGCTACAAGTCTGGCTGAGCATATCCTAATATCACGAGGCCAACAAGAAATTGGCAGCTCTAGAGTTGTGCCTGTTCTGCTTTCGACTTCCGCCGAACTTTATATCGCCTATTTGGCAATTTTGAAAGCAGGTCTGGCATTTTGCCCTCTTCCTATTGAGGCACCTCCCCAGAGATTGCAGGACATTCATGAAGACATAATGCCTCAAATCATTCTGGGTTCGGAGCGATATCGTCATAAGCTTTCTGCTGTTTTATCAGATTCTTTGAAATGGATCGATGTTGAATCTTTCATTTACATGCGGCTACGTGATGGCATAACCGGTCAAAATCCTCTATCATTTCGAGTGCTGGCAAGTTCTGACGAGAACGATGTGGCATATATAATGTATACTTCTGGTTCAACGGGTAAGCCAAAGGGGGTACAAATAACTCATCTTGCAGCAGCTTGCTCCATTGCATCGCATGCTATCACCTCACCATTGCCACCATCATCGGAAGGAATACCACGATGGTTTCAATTTGCGGCACCAACTTTTGACCCTTCGCTAATGGAGATATTCGTGACGTTATCAACAGGAGCCACACTTTGTTCTGCATCACGAGACCTTACCTTAACAAATTTTGAAGCTGTTGTGTCTGAATTACAGGCAACGGTTATGATGGCAACACCTAGTATGGCAGCTCTTCTCCGTCGTTCCAAGCTTACTTGGCTAAGAAGCCTGTGGACCATGGGTGAGACTGTTCTGCGGAAGAATATTGACGACTTCGCGCGTTTACCTAGTCCAGAGCAGTCATCTGAACTTTGCAATGCATATGGCCCTACAGAAGCAGCTATTAACTGCACATTAATTCCTAATTTCCATCCTGGCGACAGAGGTTCAATAATCGGGCCAGCTTTGCCAACATGCTCACTATTTGTTTTGGATACAACCGCAAATTCTGTCAAACCTGTTCCAAGAGGATTTTCTGGTGAGCTTGCCATTGGGGGACCTCAAGTCAGCATTGGGTACTTGAATCGACCAGACCAAAACGCGAAATCATTTGTGATCAGTCCTGAATTTGGGAGGCTGTATCTTACAGGAGACAAGGCTCGGATTGTGACTAATCGTAGAGGTCAATATGTCGTGGAGTTCCTCGGGCGTCTGGACACGTCCCAAGTCAAACTCAGTGGCAGAAGAGTTGATCTGGGCGAAATTGATACCGTCGTGTCAAGTTGTAAAGGGATCAAAGAGGCGGTGACAGTCTCATATAAGCGATTCGCCAATCAGGCAGGTAGCGAGGAAGCTGTTTGTTTCATTATACTTGAAGGGGACAACATCAAGGAAGATGTTGAAATGAGGTGTCGTGAAAATGCAGCCCGACTTCTTCCATCATACATGTGTCCTTCAAAGTATTTTGTCTTATCCGAGATGCCGAGATCTTTGGCTGGTAAGATTGACAGAAAAGCTCTTTCTGCTATGACGGAAAGCTTTTGGAACGAGGAAGGCTCGAAACCTGTTGTTTCGCTCCAAAATGGTGAACATATAAGCTCAATCAGTACTGATGCGCAAGACGAAGTCGAGAAACTGATTTGCCACTTATTGTTGAAGCTAGTAGAATCTGCGGCGGATTTGGATTCTAACACTAACTTGTTCTCCCTTGGCATCGACAGTTTGAAAGCTATTCGCTTTTTGCAGCTAGCTAGAGATGCAGGCATCACAGAGCTCAGTATTGCTGATGTACTTGGAGGTGCGACTCCCCTAAAGTTGAGAAACGTCATAGTGGAGCGCCGCAAAAGTTATACTGAAGATACACCTGCCCATCATGTCGTAGGCGCCCCTTCTATATCATTTGTTGATTTTGAAGCGAAGCATCTACATATCTGCAGCGAAAGTCTCGGTGTCTCTCCGAAAGATATCGCCAATATCCTGCCAACTACTGCAACGCAGTCCGGAATGCTGACAAGTTTCTTGCGAAGTTCTAAAGGGAATAGTAATAATTCAGAGTCACTGTTTATGTTGCTAAAGATTTGCTAACTTACTACTGCAGGGCATTATATACACCACTCTGTTCATCACATCAACTCATCGGTTGATGTTTCCCGACTCAAGCATTCCTGGATAACTGCTGTCAGACGACATGAATCATACAGGATGGTTTTTGTCGCCATTAATGACGTATTATCGCCGTTCGGACAATGTGTTCTGAAAGAATCATGTACCTTGTCTCTACCAAGCTGGAAGGTAGTAGCTTGTGAATCCGACGACCCCCAAATTATGAATAAGTTCATAGAATCGACATCACGTGAGGCCGAGGACGAAATAGTTTTGTATAGACCACCATATCAAATGACTCTTATCCAATCACCTACCAGAACGTTTTTCACTTTCAGCGTTTTCCACGGCATATTCGACGGTGCTTCACTACAACTCTTGTTTGATGAAGTCGACCTGGTATATCGTGGGTCGGAGATGCCCAAAAGAACCGGAATTTCTACCGCGATAAATATGCACTACGAGTCAGATGCCACACAAACAGTCGAATTTTGGTCCTCTCAATTAAAAGGATGTGACCCTGTTCCTTTCCCATCACTTACTGGCTTGAAACCAGAGACAATGACAAAGCTGCCATTTACCTCCTCAATCAAAGCGTCAATTGGTATAGATGACTTGCGTGATGGTGCCATGAACTGCTCTACCTCACCATTGAGTATTCTCCAGGCGGCTTGGGCATTGATTCTTACCACTTATAAGGATTCCATACACAGCTCAACCTTTGGAAGCGTAATTTCTGGTCGATTGGACGAAGACTCTAAAGTTTGCATGGGACCTACTTTTACCACAGTCCCAATCAATATTCCAGCTCAGTTGCTTGAGTCAGAATCAACCAGCGTTTCCTCGATATTGCATGAAATAGCCAAGATCAATGCAGAGTCCCTAGGCCACCTTCAGATACCATTGAACTCTATTGTGGCACCAAGCGGAGGATTGTACTACGATACTCTCCTGGCATTCCAGGACTTTTCAACCGGTACGAACCATTCTGAATTGTGGTCTAAGGTTGACTACCCTGCAATGGCCAACGATTTTGCTGTCATGATTGAGATCTGGCCTGAGGTAGATGGATCGCTGCGTCTCCGAGCGACGTATACAGATGAGTTCCTGCATGATGCATCTGCTACCCTGATGTTGCAGCAATTCAGTGATCTTATCAGTTTTTTCATTCATAATCCCGAGAAGCCTTACATAAATGGTCGATATGCCACTGCTCCCTCAATATACCCTCAGATCTTGTCAACCGAATTGACTGGGCCCAGCGCTCTTTTACATACCGACTTTGAACGAAACGCAAAAATGAACCCCGAAGATGTCGCACTCATCTTCATAAATAATTTTACAGCTCAAGATCCTGCAGAGCACGTCAAATGGACATTTGCTGAGCTTGATCGCAAAGCGAACCGACTTGCGTCCTATCTCGTTCAGAGATACGGTCCTTTGGAGGACAAAGTTGTCCCCTTTTCTATATACAAGTCACCGGAGCTATACGTGGCTATTCTTGGCATTCTCAAAGCTGGTGGTGCTTGGTGTCCAATTGATCCAACTTTCCCAGCATCCCGCAGACATGACTTGATTCTTAGGACAGATGCTAACATGCTCTTAGTGGCAAATGATACTGTGAATCAAGACGGTCAAGCCATACCGCAAGGAGTTTCCTTGATAGACATATCGGAGGACAAAGCGACGAATTCTACTTTCATTCTCGACGAAACCAAACCAGCAAATTTACCCATAATCAGAAGCAACTCTATGGCATACCTGATATGGACCAGTGGAACAACAGGTCTACCTAAAGGTGTGCAAGTTCAACATAGCGCCGCTGCCACAGCTATGCAATCATTAAAGGAAGCCATACCCGCGAGTCGTTCCGGTGAAGTCCGATGTCTCCAATTCTCGCAGCCAACATTTGACGTCTTCGTTCAAGATCTTTTCTACACATGGGGTCTTCGTGGAACAGTCATTGCAGCAGCCAAAGATGTAATGCTTGGTTCTTTTCCTGATCTCGCCAATATGACCAATGCTACACATGCCCATCTCACCCCTGCTTTTGCAACAATTGTGCCTCGCACGCATTGTAAAACACTCGAAGTTGTTACAATGATTGGCGAAGCCTTACCTCAGCCTGTCGCGGATGATTGGTCGCAGAACATACTTGCGTATAACACTTATGGTCCCGCTGAAGTGAGTGTCGTATCCACAGTCAAGCAATTCGGCGGTTACGAAAATTCTTTCAAGAGCACAAATGTCGGATTGCCATTGCCGTCTGTTGGCGTCTTTGTGATTAATAATGACAGATTTGTGATGAGGAATGGAGTTGGTGAACTTGCCCTGTCTGGTCCACAGGTAGCCCGTGGGTATTGGAAAGACCCGGCCAAAACCGAAGAAAGGTTTCATTGGAATGAGAGTTGTGGAGCTCATATATACATGACTGGAGACATTGTTCGTCAACTTCACGACGGAAGTCTGGAGTTCGTGGGACGCCGTGATGACTTGGTTAAGATCAACGGAATGCGGGTTGAGTTAAGTGAGATTAGTTTTGCTCTCAACCATTGCCATCCAGATACGGAACAAGCTGTTACCATGCTCATGGCCCGACCAGATCGCCCGAAAAAAGTTTTGGTGACTTTATTGTCAGCCCCAAGTATTTCTGCACATGACTTACTAATTACAAATGATCGCGCGGTCGAGGTCGCCAAAGCCGCAATGGCCGTTTCGAAGGCAAATCTCCCGGAGCATATGATCCCTAGCGTTTTCGTGGTATTAAATCGCATCCCAGTGACAGCTTCCGCCAAGATTGACCGAAAAGCATTATCTGCCGCTTACGAAGCTTTGGACCTTGAGTCATGGGAAAGCAATTTCAGCTCAACCCAAGACTCGAATTGGACAGGTGAGGAGGAACGACTTCTCCAGCATTTTGCTACATTTTTAGGAACTGAGAGCAAGACTTTCCGATCAAACAGTCGACTCGGAACGTTAGGTTTTGACTCAATTGCTGCAGTTCGTTTTACAGCGAGACTGAAGACTGTCGGCTACAAGGTTTCGGCTGCACACGTATTGCACTGTCAAACTATCGCAGATCTCTGCAATCTACTCGACAAGCCCGTATCTAAGTCAAATTGCCTTGATACCTCTCACAGATTATTTGATGTATTCCATCGCGAATGGTTCCCAAAAGTTGTGGAAACCTCTGCAATCCGTGACGAAGCATTTGTTGTTTGCCCGACATTGTCACTGCAGGAAAATCTTCTCAGTGAAACATTCCGCAATTACGAATACTATTGGAGCAATCACTTCTTCGACCTCTCTGATAATGTCGATCTTGAGCTTCTGAAGGCTGCTTGGTTTCAGGTGGCTTGTGATAACGAAGCACTTCGTGTTGGATTCTTGCCAACGGCATCTGTGTCCGCTAAAGCAAATGCCGGCTTTGGTGCATCAACATTCCTTCAATTGATATACGAGAAGCCATCTGTGGACTGGTCTGTCATTGCAGTTACGAACGAAAATTTCTCGACAAGCGCAAAGAGTTATGCACAACAAATCGCTAGGAAACATCAAACTAGTGCATTCATCAATTCGCCATGGGCTGTCGTCGTGTTTGAAAGGGATGATGTTAGGACAATGATGCTTTCAATACACCACACTATTCACGATGGACCTTCCTTAAAATTTATCATTGATGATCTTCATGAGGCATATGTCGCCCAGAAAGGACTACTCAGCAAACGACATCAAATACGAGAAGCTATTGCGATCTCATTCATGAAAAGAACCAGCCCACAAGAAGACATGGTCTTTTGGAAGAATACCCTCAAAGACTTTGTTAGTGAAGCAGATGACAGTGTGGAACAAATTGCTCAAGGAAACAAAACTCGAACCTACAATACCATATCCATTCCTCTTTCCGTTCCGATATCTAAGCTGCAAACTACAGCTCAAGAATTCCAATGCTCATCTGCTAATTCTATCCTCAGAGCTGCTTGGGCTTGCATTGTGTCGGATTTCCTCGAAACCGACCAGAAGATAGTCATTGGCGAAGTTCTGTCAGAACGTTTGGCAGCCTCTTCCCTTGAGGATATCGTCGGACCTCTAGTTTCTCTGACACCAGTTCCAATTTTCACTTCTGGTACCGCTCGAGAGATAGTAGTCAAGCATGATTCAATGAACGTCGCTGCATACAAGCACAGAGACGCCAATCCGGGAATGCTTCGTAAGCTCATTGGGAGACCTAAAAGCCAGCCACTCTATCCTGCAGTCTTTGTTTTCCATCCGCGAAGTACCGAGAGCGAACAAAGGCATGAGTTCTGGACCGAGATTGAAGATTTCTTAGGTTTGAATGTTGAACACGATCTTACATTGAATGTGGAGGAAAACGCAACTGGTGGCTTCGATCTCGTTGTATCAGTTGAATCAGGTGTACTGGATATCAGCGGGGTCGAGATTTTGACCAAGCAATTAGATGCTTTGGTCACTGCGATGATTTCATATCCTGATACCTCGATTCGAGATCTCACCAACTACTTTCCGACCGAGTTGATCGCTGTCAGCAAATCTCGCGAAATGAAATTAGACCCCATCGTCGATTTGAACAATCCTCTTTGCTGGTTTGAGCACTGGGCAGAGACACATCCCGACTGGGCAGCTGCCGAAATTGCGGACTCTATTAGCCGAAATTCGAGCATAATCCATACTTGGAGCTACTCGAGATTAAACCACGAAGCCAACCGAGTTGCTGCATTTATCTCTTCTCATGGAATTCATGGTCGCATGATCGGTATGTGTCTGGGTCGCACGCTTGTGGCCTTTGCCGTCACAGTAGGAATCTTCAAATCTGGAAACACTTATCTACCCATCGATGAAAGTTTGCCCACTGATCGAAAGGTATTTTTGTTGAAAGACAGTGATGCTGCTATATTCTTCTCCGAGGAGTCCGTTGAATTTGCTCCTGGAGGATGCCTGGCTGTCAACGTTAATCACGACCAATTCCAAACCGACAGAGATGTCACTCAGAAAGTCGAGAAGAACAAAGACTCAGTCGCTTACCTACTCTATACTTCTGGATCAACAGGTAATCCTAAGGGAGTGCTGATCAGCTGCGGCAATCTCACCTCTTTCTGCGAAGCTCAATCCGAATTCATTTGCGAGAACGTACCTACCACTCGTATTCTTGGTGGAGTTGGGAAATTCCTCGGACTAGCAAGTAGAGCTTTCGATGTCCACGTTGCTGAAATGTTCCTGGCGTGGCGACATGGTCTCTCTTGTATTACCGGAAACAAATCCATGTTGCTGGACGATTTGCCTATGGCTTTACAAGAGCTGAAAGTTACACATGCTGGCTTTGTACCATCGCTCCTGGATCAATGTGGTTTGATACCGAGCGATGTTCCCCTGTTGAAGTATTTGGGTGTGGGTGGTGAGAAGATCTCTCAGCGAACACTTGAAACGTGGGGTGACTCGAATAGTGTTACGTTGATCAATGCTTATGGTCCCACCGAAGCTACAATTGGTTGTGCCTCCTCTGCGTGTGTCAATTCGAAAGAAAATATGAGGAACGTTGGACGACCTCTGGGAGACACTGTTGCTCATGTGCTCATTCCTGGCACTCTCACTTACGCCAAGAGAGGAGTGGAGGGCGAACTTTGCCTGACAGGAAGTCTCGTCGGTATTGGCTATCATAACCGTGATACTGGCGCATTTATTGAGAATTTTCATGGCTCCAGAATGTATCGCACAGGAGATTTGGTAAGATTGATGCCCGATGATACGATAGAGATTTTCGGCCGTTCAGACGATCAAACCAAGATTCGTGGTCAGCGTCTTGAACTAGGTGAAGTTTCCGAAGCAGTACGAGCTTTGTTACCAGATGGAAGTAATGTGTCTTCTCTCATTACGAAACACCCAAAGCTTTCCAGGATGCAATTGATTTCGTTCGTTGCTAGCAGGAAAGCTACTGAAAAGGATGAGAAAGTTGAGATGTTGGACTCTTTCGAGGAAATAAACGTCAGCATTCGTGCCGGCTGTAGAGAAAGACTCCCTGCTTACATGGTTCCGGATGTGGTTATTCCAATCAACTTCTTGCCCCTCGCTGCTATGTCTGGCAAAGCAGATGTGAAGCAACTCAAGTCTATTTTTGCTTCAATACCACTAAATCAATTGTTGTCTGCCGAGAAAGGACAATTAGCTGGAACCAAAACTGTTACTGTCCGTGACTTGGACGAGCAAGAAATTGCTGTGGTTGAGATACTCAAGAGTGTGGTGCCGGCTACCTCGGCAGAGTTCAAACTCTCTACTAATATCTTCGAGATTGGTGTGGATAGCTTGGTAGCCATCAGTCTTTCGACATTGATGAGAAAGGCTGGGTACACATGCAGTGTTGCTGATGTTCTTAGTATCGGCACCGTTGAAGAATTGGCATTGTTACCACGTTCAGATAATACATCTGAACAGACAGCTAAAAACAAGGAAAATGCCCAGAAGAAACTTGCTCGTGCCGAAGCTGCGTTCAGAGAGAGCATCATGGGGAAAAAGTCCGGGATGAACGTTGAAACTGTCCGACACTGCTTACCAGTTCAAGAAGCTGTTGTTGCTCGATCTTTGAACAAGGACTCCGGTGCTTTATATATTAATCACATCACCTTTGAGCTGGCTTCTGATATCGACAAGTCGAAAGTAATTCATGCCTGGAAATCATGCGCAACTGATAACGAGATTTTGAGGACCTGCTTCTGCCAAATCAATGATGATATCTTGCAGGTTGTACTCAAAAATGACTCTTTCGATATGCCATGGGCAGAACATGTCTACACCAAATCTAGCAGACATTGCACCCCGGCCAAGATGCAAGAAGCAATCTCTTTAGACATCATGCAAAATATTGAGAACACGCCACCAATACGACTCAATTTCTTCACAGAAGGAGCTTCGAAGTCCATACTCCTGATTTCCATGCACCACGCACTCTACGATGCCGAGTCTTTGACTATCTTAATGCAAGATATTTTAATGCGCTATCAAGGTATGCCGGCACATGAGCGACCTTCGGCAGGTGCGCTTGTCGAATATGTTGCTTCCCAAGACGAACTTGCCGCGAAGAATTTTTGGGTGAAGAGATTGGGAGACTACAGCTGCCCTCCTATTCTCAGTGAGGAAGTTAATGAAGACCACATTGAAGCCCAGGTTTCCACAAGAATTTTGAAGAGCAGTTTGAGATCACTCGAAGCATTTGCATCCAGACTGCACGTTACACTTCCTTGTCTAACACAAGCTATCTTCGGCCTTGCCATGGCAAAATTGCTTTCGATCAACGACTTCGTGTTTGGTCTAGTTCTTTCCGGACGTACAGTACCTGTACCTAACATCGAGAAACTTCTTGCTCCTACGATAACTACTGTACCGCAACGAATTGATCTCCGCAAGAGTGATGCGACTGTGCTGGATATCTTAACCTCGCTCCAGAAGTTTTCAGGTCAAATGCTTCAATTCCAACATAGCTCCCCAAGATCCATTCACAAATGGGTCGAAGCCGACCGTCCTCTTTTCAACTGCCTATTTTCTTTCATCAAGACGGGAGAAGAAGAGGCGGATAATGGACTGTGGAAATTGCTCGATAGTTACATGCCCCCGGATTATCCATTTGCTGTCGAATTTGAAGCTAGGCATCCATCTAATGATCTTGTTATTCGTGCTGGATATACCTCCGAGTTTGGCTCTACATCTAAAGTCGACAACCTTCTAGAAATGATCGAGTTGCTTATTGACACTATATCCAAGAGTGACGATATCTCAATCAAGAGTCTTGGTATTCAACCTAGTCTTAACTTCTCATCGTCCTCCGAAGTATTTGATGATGGTGAAGAATTGCCCGACGAGCAGACCATCAAGATTGTCTTACTTGGGCTGGGCGACTTTGCATCAGATAATGTCTCTAGAAATAGCACTTTCTTTCGCCTTGGCATCGACTCCGTCATTGCAATTCGTTTCGCTAAGGAATTGAGAAGCGCCGGACTCGAAGTTTCATCTTCGGATATTGGAAGGTACCCAAGCATTGCAGCTTTAGCTCGAGCTATTGCTAGCAAGAGCAAGATCCAATCTACTGTAAAGCCTATTGAAGTCAAGACATCGAGTTTGTTAGACCAACATGGAGCGAGCATCCCGTTGTTGACAGAGGATGACAAGATCACCGATGTCTATGCTTCTACACCTCTCCAAACTGGCATCTTGACTCAAACAGTTGCGACTGGTGGAAAGCTTTATCTTCATCATCCCGCTGTCAAGCTATCTGCAAATGTTGACATCGAGCGTCTGAAGAAAGCATGGGCTTCAGTGATTGAATCTCATGATATTCTTCGAACCACGTTTCATTATTTCGAGGGATCCGCCAATCCATGGTTGGCCGCTGTACATGAGAATCCAAACATTCAATGGGTGGAAGAGCAAGCATCTGGATGGATAGACAAAAGCATAGAGAAAATTGTCGAAAATACCAGTTTCCCCACTCCCGACTCTTTTTCCAGTACCCCACTCAAAGTAACAATTTTACGCTCGTCTTTCATGAAGGTACTAGTCATTTCAATTCATCACAGTCTATATGATGGGTGGTCTTTACCCCTCATTTTCGATTCTTTGTCAACAGCATACTCACAAGGTATTTCGAAACCCATGACTCCTTTCTCTGATGCTGCAAAACTCATCAACGAGCGACAAGGAAAGAGTGTCGAGTTTTGGTTGAACAGACTGGACAATTACCAAAGCATTCCCATACCTTCTTCCATCAATCCAACACAAACCACTTCGTTTGCCACAACAACCATACAAATGCCCGTTTCTGAGATCCTTCAGCGCTGCCAAGAGATGAACATAAATCTGCAATCCGCTGCTCTACTTGCATACGCCAAAACTCTCTTCTGTTTCGTAAAGCGCCGTGACATCGTTTTCGGCCATGTCGTCTCTGGACGTTCCCTGCCGCTTCCTGATGTTGAAAAAGTCCTTGGTCCACTTTTCAACACCGTTCCTTTCCGCATTGCGCTTGACAATCCTTTACTTGGAAACCAGGACTATGCTAGCCAAATTCAAGATGTGGTTGTCCAGGGACAGGAAAATCAACACGCTTCTCTACCAACTATTCAGAGGTTCTGGCGCCAGAAGAATATTTTCACAGACGGTGCTTTGTTAGATGCATTATTCGTGTTTCAAAAGGTCGGAGAGAGAGATGGGCAGCAAGGTGAGAAGCTCTGGACCTTGATGGATATGGAAGATAGTCGTGACACTACTGAGTATGGATTGAATGTTGAGATTGAGCAAGGAACGGATAAGGTAATCATTAGTGCTGGTTCTCCTGCTGGGCGTATCAATACTGAGGATCTTGGCTTGATCTGTAGCACCTTTCGTCATGCCTTGAGAGATATTCTTGAAAACCCCAAGAGAAGTGTTGTTGCTTATCCTGAGCAGTTACACGATTTACCACTCGAGAGCACACCTAAGAGCAAGACAGAAATTTCAGAGGATCATAGCGATGTCGCGAATGCGCCCATGCTTGAAGTTGTTCGTGCAGCTCTAGCGGAGGTGGCAAATTTACCTACAGAATCTGTGGCGTTACAAACTAGCATCTTCTCCCTAGGTGTCGACTCAATTGCTGCAATTCGTGTAGCATCTATCTGCCGCAGACGTGATGTACCGATAAGCGTTGCCGATATCCTCCAAGGAAATTCTCTTGGTGGTATCGTCCGAATTCTCGTTGCAAAGTCGAAAACCAACACTCAACAGCAAGATGAGAGGAAAGAGCTTCTATCTTCCGAATCCAAAGCGAATGCACTTTCATTGCTCAAGTACCCCGAGCATACAGTGGAGGAAATCCTACCTGTGATTGCAGGCCAGGAATATCATCTGGCCAGTTGGCTTAAATCTGGGAGAACTTTCTATGAACCCACCTGGGCTTTCCAAGCTTGTGAGAAGATTGATGCGACTCGGTTGAGTACTGTGTGGAAGGATCTTCAATTAAGACATCCAATTTTAAGAACGGTATTTACCGCTCCGACGTCTGAATTCTCCTATCAGATTGTATTGAAACCAGAGGTCATTAACGATGAAACATTCACCATTCTTCCAACCCAATCAACAAATGAAGATCTGGTCTCGGCTGTCAAACGTCAAGTCTATCACTGGGCTCAACATCCCGCCACGCTTTTCACCCCACCCATCAGCCTTTGTCTTGTACAGACCAAAGCAGCAGATGCAGTGTTGTTCAAAATTCATCATTCTTTATACGATGCGTGGAGTATGACTGCTCTCATCAAGGAATTTTGTGCTCTTTATACCCAACCTGAATCAGTCTTGCCTGCCACACCCGATTTTGTTTCGTTCGTCAAATACACTTATTCATCCCTCTCAACACCATCTGCACTCGCCGAGCAAAAGTCATACTGGAATTCTGCATTGAGATCTGCACAACGGACAATTCTCACTCCGGTTACTGAGGACAAGGAAAATGAACAAGACATGACCCAAACATTCGTCTGGATCAAACGCGCCATTCCCCATCTCAGCAGTCTACACACTCTAGCCCGTGCAAATGGTACAAGTGTCAATACAATTATAATGTTAGCATTTTCGCGCGCTCTCGCAAGAATAACGGGAACGACAAATCCTACATTTGGGTTCTTCCAGGTGGGACGCTCGAGTAGTTTTGAAGGTGCGGAAACGGTATTGGCGCCAACGGTTAATTTGCTGCCTGTTTCAATTGCTGCTTCAGCAGGACGAGAGAAGCAAATACTGGAAACTATTCAGAGGGACATGAGTAAGCGGGTGGCATGGGAGCAAAGTCGCTTGATGGATGTGGTGACTTGGGCACGAGGTGTCGACACGGAAGAAGAGCTAGAACCGCTGTTTAATGCAAGTTTGAACTTGCTTTTCCATAAACCAGGCGAGGACTCCATCATTGCAAAGGAATCTAAAGAGCTGTTGAAGCCGCTTAATATTGGTGTGCCGACGGACTTTGCACCAGACAGAAGGATTGAGGGGGAGACAACGGTGCAGAATATAGATACAAAGTACTTGGCAAAGAGAAATTTGTTTGTAGATGTTGGAGAAGGAGATAATGATTGTGTGGATTTTGGTGTTAAGGTTGATAAGGTTCTTATGGGAGAAGTTGAGGTGAAAAGCTTCGTGAATGGGGTAGTGAGGGAGTTGGAAGAAATTAGAGAGGCCTTGGCGAATGGGGAGTAGTTTGTTTATATCATTTTTCTTAACGTGTTTCCGTACCGAGATACGACTGTTTTTAAGTCTTAATTTGTGTATTTTGTTTTTAATGTATATAAAAAGCTTATTTCAGTTAAAAATTACCAAGTTTCATTTTCGTTGTTAGAAGATATAATTCGCACGTGCTCCACCTCAAAGAGAGCTAGTCCCCACTAGTGCTCGAGCAGTTCTAAACTCTTCTTTCTGTAAAACCTTCACTCCTCAGTTCATATAATACAATATGAATATCTTCAATTTCTATCTTTATACTTCCCACCATCCCGCTGTACAAGGTCATTTATTTCATATTTATACTAATAAAAAATAACATTCGAGCAAAGACAGAGGTTGAGGTGCAAGTTCGGGTTCGGGTTCGTTTCGTTTCGGAGAACGATCGGAGAAGCCCAGTACAGAAGAATTCCGAATTTGAAGACTCGGCAACTTTCCGGCGTTGCCGATTCTCATGCCGAGTTTCTCCCTCCACCGTGCAAACAACTAAGATCTTACAAACAAGTCGAGAACAGAATAACTCCTAGCATATTGTTACACAGCGCATTAATATCTTGATACCTTTCTCAGTCGTTGGAAGGCTTTATAGTCGGGCAGCATTCACGATGCAAATTTCTTATTGAATGGAGGAGAAATTACGAGAAATGATATAGTGCACTGCTGATCTAAGAACTCTGCTCTTTGCTACATGTTCTATTTTCATGAGGTTTCTTGCTCTTGTATCACAAGATGGAAAGTTCTCCGTCAGTTCGATATGTAAAACATGTGTATCGGATATTTATCGCATTCTAGCTGTCTTGCTGCATGTGTTAGGCGTTTTATGCGGCAATTCTTATTTGACGCCTCCGATCATGCTGTCGAGTGAGTAGTCATTGATCTCTGAGCTAGTTCGTTTATTGTTTGAGTAGGCGTCATACGTTCTACATATGTCGATGTATATGGTGCATTCACGCTCACTCTCCACGAAAACTCCGTTGATACTCTCAGGAGCTGGTCGCATTTGTTGGTGTGCAGCTCATATAGAGATTTACAGTGACTACGAAGTATATCTAGTTCTATCGTCTATAAGTATACTGAAGCATCAAACTTTCATAAATTTTATTCAACCAGTCTCTGTACTAACAGAACCCCCTACATACTTGATTTGAATATCATAACCTACGGTTACACTTTACAAAATGGCGTCAAAGGTCTGAAATTCAACAATCTACCTAAGCCACAACTGACACATTGTACAGATCGGTTCTCTCGAAAGGCCTGTTTACACTTTAGCCGAAGGTATTTTCTCCACGGGTTTTTACCGAATATTATGTATGATATTAACCTTTCTTAGGAGTACCAATTGCCGACCCAACTACTTCCGTACGATTAAACACGTTCGGCTTAGGGGGTCTTATGCTATCGCAAGACACACAACTAATCGAAACACTTGCACACTTTGCTCGAGAAAGAATCCCAGAGAGGCATGTATTGCAAAGGCCTTTGAAGATATCCACTAACACATTGCAGAGTAGTCCATGCCCAAGCAGCCGGCGCTTTCGGCGAGTTTGAAGTTACTCACGACATCTCAGACTTGACTTCAGCAGCCTTCTTGAATGGCATTGGGAAGAAAACCCCTTGTATAGTGCGCATATCTACTGTAGGAGGGGAGAAAGGCTGTCCAGATGTGGTACGAGATGTACGAGGATATGCCATGAAGTTTTACACCGAGGAAGGAAACCAAGATTTCGTCTTTAACAATACTCCTGTGTTCTTCATTCGCGACCCTATCAAATTCCCCTCTCTGAATCGATCTCACAAACGTCACCCGCAAACCAATGTTCCGGATGCTGACATGTTCTGGGACTTCCACAATAATAACCCGGAAGGAACTCATCAAATCATGTATCTCTTTTCAGATCGAGGGACTCCTGCTTCTCTACGAAATTTGAACGCGTACAGCGGCCATACTTACAAATTTACCAAGCAAGATGGTACGTTCAAGTATGTACGATTTCATTTCATTTCGAACCAGGGAGTGAAAAGCAATACAGCTGCTGCTGCAGAGAAACTCTCAGGTGTGAATCCGGATCATCATAAGTTGGATCTTTTCAATGCCATTGAGCGTGGAGATTTTCCTGGCTGGACAGCAAGTGTTCAAGTGATGGACCCCAAAGATGCAGAATCTTTTCGTTGGAATGTGTTTGATATGACCAAAGTCTGGCCACACAGTGATGTTCCTTTGAGGCCCTTTGGTAAAATGACCCTGAACAGGAATGTAAGGTAGTCTCATCCACTTACTACTCTCCTTCCACTAATCCGTGTAGCCAAACAATTTCTTCGCAGATATCGAACAAGCCGCTTTCTCGCCTTCGAATATGGTTCCAGGTATTGCCCCATCCGCAGATCCAGGTAAGTACCCGCTCGTATCTTTACATATAAACATCGCTAACCACCCCTACCTTTGACAGTGCTTCAAGCCCGACTTTTCTCATATCCAGACGCCGCCCGTTACCGTCTCGGCACAAATTATCAGCAACTTCGGTCGAACGCTCCTCATTGTCCTGTCTACACACCATACCAACGTGATGGCCTTTCTTCTATCAACGGTAACTATGGCCCAGACCCAAACTATATTCGATCAAGTTTTGTTCCCCTTGCTCCTGCGAGTAGGAATATTCAGGCTGTACATGATATTCAACATGAAGTTTGGAGCGGAAAGGTAACAGCGTTCACGAGTGAAGTTGAGGACGATGATTTTGTACAGCCGAGAAACTTTTGGAAAGGTGTTTTGGGAAAAGAGAAAGGTCAGCAGGAAGATTTGGTAAGCAATGTTGCGGGGAATTTGATCAATGTTAAGGAGGAAAGGATATGGAGAAAGGCAATTGGTAAGACTTGTTTTCCCCTTGTATGGTTAGTGGCTACGAGGGCGTGTGTGACTGACTTCTGTCGCAGAGATATTTCGGAGGGTCGATAAAGATTTGGCGATTAGAATAGAGAGAAGAATGGCGGACTTGTCGGCGTTATGAGGATTGAAATGGCTAGCATTATATTTGATAACATGATATTGTCGAAACACATCGGGCGCTTTGTCGAAGCGGTTAGGTGGGCTAAATAAAGCAATTGAGGAATATCATTCTATTATATTCAGATGAGCAGAAGGATCTTATTAATTTTTGTTGTGCGGGTTTTTGATGTTTGAACGGACGGATATAGTACCTATCTAAAAATAAATAGACTTTGACTTTCTCATGAAATCCAGTTGGCAAGCGGAATATACTTGGCCTTACATACCTCATTTGGATTTATGGGCACCAATAGAGCATTGGTATGAAATCACTTAACGACTGTGAAAGTAAAATAGCAGCTTAGGTCTGATCAGAGTTGTGTAAAGTCCTGAAGAGGTAAGAACGAATATCCCTAATCGCCTTCCACTTCGAAAATTTCTGAGCATCACCCTCCCTTAGAACTGTTCCCATAACGCGTACCTCTCAACATTTCTCTCTCTCTCTCTCCCCCCAGAAAAGCCGTCCCATGATTTCTCTTTTCGTCTGCTTTCTATAACACTAAAACACTATATCAATTCTTTAGTATTCAAGTATTTGCCACAAAATGGACGCATTGGAGTGGAGCTGCTCGAACCTTGCGGTAAGAAACAAAGAGCCTATCGTCACTGTGAGAGAAATCCTACAAGATTCGGAGTGAGTACCACTACTTTGCTAATATTCAATACCGCCTATTTTGATAAGATGAGTTTACTAAGATGTTTCAACATAATAGTGTCGAAGAGCAAACAGCAGAGCCATCCTCCTCCCACAGTCCCCGCAAACGCAGTCATTGCGAAGTAGAGAAAAACTCATATTTTACTCCATCAATTCGGTAATTTTCCAAACAAGATTGAAGCATTGAAGTACAGATTTCACATTGCTTATACTTTCTACCAGAAAGCTAAGTAGCGAGAAAGAGCAAATATCGCCAGCAAAGCGCCATCGCAGTGGTCGAGACCTAGGATTGCTTGATTTACAATCAGAGCATAGTCTTAACAGCAGAGGAACTGTTCTTGTGGAATCGTGGGTGCAATGGGGAGATTAGTTGCATATCAAGCTGATTGTCATACAGAGAGGCTATCACTACCACATCAAAAAAGGGCAAAGAAAGAATCCCTGATACGGCCAGCTTTGGTAGAAGATTTGGTAGTTCAGAGCTGGCACAACCGTAAGTATTTCAAAGTAGCAGTGCTCTGACTAATGCTGATGTGGATACCAGAGAATTATCAATATCCCCAGCATCTCCATCCAAGTACAGCAAGTTAGAATCCTCTACAACTGTTCTTGAGAATTCCAAATCACATAACTTTCCGAACACCCCTGAACTATTTCAGTCTAAAACCCACAATCTCGAAAAATCTTACAAGAGTGTCTCCCACGGCACTTCCCAAGGTCCTAGTTCTAAAGTCCGGGGACCAGAAAATAAGTGCGGAGATATTCCCAACGATAAGGAAGCCGAGAATGACTACGAATTTATCTCCAACACATTCGAGTCCCTTCATCCCCTCGTCGAAGATTGGATTAACCAACAAAGGTCTCAACTCGATACTGTCACTGAAAGAATCAATCGAATTTTGGGTTGCTTACTTCAAGGCGAAAGACTGCAACAGGAAGATCCCACTATTGAAATGACTTCTCAACTGAAAGACCTGATCGATGAGATCACAAATGAAATCACAACAGATTCGAGTATCAATGATTCCAAACCTAGACAGCGCTACTGTCAACAACAAAGACATTTCGTCAATCAACTTCGAGCAGTATTTATGACAACCGACGCTTATCTGTGTTTGAAGGAACTTGTCAAACTTGCCGATATCAGATCGACTATGATCGGTTTGGCTGAGAAAGAAGTCGAATTTATCGATACTATTGAGCAACTAAACACTTCCCATAGGAAGGCAATGAAGGAATTGCACATGCTCAAGCCGAAAGACACAATTGAATACTCAACGAACCATCGTGAGTATACAAATCTTTCGAAGATGATCATGGCTTTGAAGGAAGAAATGTCGGGTTTCTATAAATATTAGTGGAGGTAGAACATAGTCTGGTAAGCAACAGAATGAATTAAACTGGAGTTATTGGGCTATTTTCATCAATATATTTACGCCTACGTGTTCCAGCTTTTGAAGTTGGACTAACATGTGGGAATGCTTCTATAGCTGACAACATCATTTTTTACTCTGCAGAATATAGAGCTTTGTTTTAAGCTCTTTTTTTCTTCCAATTAGGGAGGCTTTGTACAATGGCCAGCTAGAAAAGATTAGTTGCCCAATAACATAAATAGAAATTCAAATTTTATCATGTACTGTGCGCTGGTAGGAATTTTGCAATGTGCACGGTTACTTGGTATTTCATTTTTCATACTGTGGTAAGAACACTGGCATTCTTATACCACGTCAAAAGGGGATTCTCCCCATTCTTGGTCTCCGTCTGTCCCACATAAGCCCATCGGTTCAGAAACTCTTCATGTGATAAAACTTGTGTAAATTTCCCTGTGATGGCTCTGTATACATTATCCATGACCGCAAAATCAGTAGGGAACAATATGTCGAAATATCCTTGATGTACCTATCTCGTATTAGCCCAAGAAGCAGAAAAGGAGAAAGGCGAAAGGAATAGTTAAGCTCACAAAGGGCGTCGACACAGGAACCGTTCTCCTTTTATACCTCGTCTGCACAACTGGCGCATTGACTCCCTTGATTGTATCCGGCAGCGAATGAAAATCACTCGTCACCAACCTATGCGCCGGGAAATACTTGGCCAATATATCGAAAAATTGCATAAGTCTCGTAGGTATATATTCTGGCTGACTGAGATTCGGAGCGAATGGCATGCTATTTCTCAACGATCTTATTAATTTGTTCTGTGGAAGTGGGTGTGGATATTTTCCATTCGTAGCAGCATGTCGTACGCGGAGGAAACGGGATGCTATGGGGTCGATAGTGGGTGTGTAGAACTCGTAAAATTCGCCAGTGTTGGATATCAGGACGGTGCCTTGGAGAGGTTCTTCCGTGACAGGGTCATATCGTATGGAGTCATGCGCAAAGTTGTCGAAAACTTCCATGGCTAGGAAGAAACACGGCGACGGTACTATCTGGTTCCATTCAAAAACTGATTTATTGATGATTTCAACTTTAGATAAATGTCCTCGAGAATTGGCGTTCCTCAAGAGATGTGATTTTTGTAAAGATGCGAGATTGCTCGATATCTCAATGATCTTGAACTTTGTGCGGGCATAAACCTCAGGTTCTGTGAGGCGAATATAGTCGAGGATATTGAGCATGAGGGTGCCGTTTCCGGCTCCCATTTCGTAGATTATGAGATCGTGGTATGGGTATTGCCATATTTTGTAATTGTTGACCAAGTACCGGGCTATAGCTTCGCCATAGTAGGGTCTGAAGAGCTCCGTTGGTGTATGCCATAGTTGACGAGTCTCGTTGGGAGATTTAAGATCCAACTCGTCCTCAAACTCGGTGTACCGTTGACCCAGGAGACGGTGGAAAGCTGGTTCGTCTTCGAGGGAGTTGAAATCGAAAGGCTCGCCAGGAGTGAAAATTACGACTTGTTTGGAGAAATAACCATAAGAAGGATTGTACAAACTATCTGCATAGCATGTCAGGAAGGTTGGCTATATGACAAAGAGTGGTTTGTGGATACCTTCGATAAAATCTCGCGTCAGCATCTTTACACGTCTAGGTCTTTCCCTCCTCCCTCTGAGCTGATCTGCTGTAACCATGGGATATTTATTAAACTCCTCCATCATATCTACAGGAAACAAGTCTGTTCTCTGCTGCCAATGGCTTTCATTCTTGCTCGTCTCCTTCACCCCTCTGCCCCTCCTGCTGGTGCTCGACAAATATCTCAACTGCGTACCGTGCCCATTCCAAGCTCGAGGAGATAAAGAGGAATACGATCGTAAGACCCGACAATTCTTATGTCGAAATAGCTGCCGAAACAGTTGTGCCACAAATGGAGAGTCCATAGACAAAAGAGTTTGATTCCTCCTGTGTGTTTCTTGGGGAACCTCTTGTCGCAATGTCAAGTTCTGGTGGGTCCAAGCTTCTTTCCACACAAAGTTTTGCAAGGATATTTATTATTGCGAGAGTCGAGCTGTGAAAATCACGACATCAGCAAAATGTTGGAACCAATTGTCCATAATTGAAATGATGATGAAAACACGATGATAAGATGTCTATGAGCAATCATCCCAAGGCATATGGAACTGCGGCAATTGCAGTTGCATTCGTCGCAGGAGTTCTGTTGACATTGGGTTTCAAGGATTTATATCCAGATTTAGAACGAAGATATCAAAGACGGCCAAAGGGCAAGGGAATTGGAATTATTGCATCGGATTCTTCATCATCTGATCTGAGGCTAGTAGGGTCTAATCTTCATCCATTAAAACTAGAAGATCGAACTCGGAAATCAATCCTGGGATTACCAAAACCTCTAATCCCAGAAGGAATAGAAGGATGCATTGGGAACACTCCGTTATTCAAGATTAAGAGTCTTTCCGACGCAACAGGATGTACCATTCTTGCCAAAGCTGAATTTCTCAATGGAGGTGGTGGAAGTCCTAAAGATAGAGTAGCGTTGAATATGATCACGATGGCAGAAGAGGAAGGATTCTTGAAGCCTGGTAGAGGAGATACTATTTATGAAGGCACTGTTGGATCAACCGGTATCTCACTTGCGACTTTAGCACGTGCTAGAGGTTACAAAGCATATATCTGCATGCCCAATGATCAGAGCACAGAAAAATCAGATCTTCTTCATCACCTTGGTGCCACAGTTGAAAGAGTCACTCCTGCACCAATCACTTCTACAGAGCATTTCGTCAACCTGGCAAGGAGAAGAGCGAAGGAGCATACAGCGTCCAAAATGGATTCTAGTAGAGGCTTCTTTGCCGATCAATTCGAATCCGCTGCAAATTATCGAGCACATTTTCAATCTACCGGACCTGAGATTTATGCCCAGACAGGAGGTGATGTGAGCAACTAAAACTTCAGAAATTTTACATAATTTTAACTGATGACATTCAGATTGATGCTTTTGTGGCCGGAGCTGGTACAGGAGGAACCATCTCAGGAGTGGCCCTCTATTTGAAACAAGAGCAACTCATGGGACAAGACTTAAAAGTCGTACTCGCCGACCCAGAGGGAAGTGGTCTTTACAATAAAGTAAAACACGGCGTGATGTTCTCTCCAACCGAGAAAGAAGGCACGAGACGTCGGCAGCAAGTTGATACTATCGTTGAAGGGATTGGAGTCAACCGCTTGACACAAAACTTCGAAGCTGGACGAGAAATTATCGATGACGCCGTCAAGGTGACAGACTTGCAGGCACTTAAAATGGCGAGGTGGCTAGTGGAAAAGGATGGAATCTTTGTGGGAAGTAGCAGCGCTGTCAATTGCGTGGCAGCTGTCGCAACTGCGTTGGAATTAGAAAAGGGAAGTACGGTGGTCACTATTCTTTGTGACAGCGGAACGAGGCATTTGAGTAAATTTTGGAAGAAGGTTGGGGAATTGGGATTGGAAGAGGAACATGATAACCAAGTCTTGGTGGCTCATTTAGGCCTTCAATCTGCAGGAAAGTAAAAATGGTGACAAGCTCACCAAGCCTCAAACCTCAGCAAGTAATTGTGTGGTAAATAGTTTCCTCGGGTCACAAAATGACATTCGTACAATTCTCAACTTAGGTCAACGTGACCTGTCTACTTCCACTTCTGTGAGTTGGCGTTGCTTCATATGACAAACACATTTTGTTGCTCGGTTCTTTCTCACACAAGTTCCTTCATTGTGAAGCCCCAAATAATCTGCTTAGTGGCCTTCCTCCTGGGTAGGTGAGATGACACCCATTGCTTCAATCGTCGTTTGATATTCTATATGGGAATTTGGGAGTCAACTGAAACAGTGTCATTTTTTGACATCGCATCATTTCCTTTAATATGGCCATCGTTTAGAAGCAAAGTGTTCAGATGTCTCATGTTTGACTTAGGCAATCGATCGTTGTATTCTG
The DNA here is from genome assembly GCF_000146945.2 of Sclerotinia sclerotiorum 1980 UF-70. NCBI lineage: Eukaryota > Fungi > Ascomycota > Leotiomycetes > Helotiales > Sclerotiniaceae > Sclerotinia > Sclerotinia sclerotiorum. Next base: position 1,589,267 of record NW_001820829.1, read on the forward strand.
CAACTCATAAGTAATTTCATTTCAATCAAAACGGCACTGAGTATAAGTTTGATTATTGAATCATATGATAGTGCTAGCCATACGTTTACTCACTACTTCCTAGGCCTGATAAGAGAATAGCTAAGTGTTTGCTCTAGTTCAACGCTCAAGGACTATCTGTCATCGAGACACAAGAAACTAGCTAATCTCCTAGGGCAATGGCTGGGATTCTGAAGCTAGCCTTGCCATTCTAAGCTTCATAGATTTCCAGCTCGCCCCTTTTGCATCTATTAAACCACTTGTATAATTTTCCTTCCACGAAGTTTCCGACTTCACTTCAGGATCAGGATTGATCAACTGCTCTATATTTGAACTTTCATGGCGGCTGAACCTAATCTCTCACCACCTCTCCCCCTTGTTCATTTTCCATGGTGAGATTAGCTTGCATCTTTCCCACGCAGAGGGCAAGTCTACATCGGGAGCCCACAGCAAAAGTCCCGTCCACAACCAACTATCCCCGCAAGCTGTCTGATCATTATATTGCTCACTAACCATGTGTTGAAAATCATCCTGTCATAGCTTCACAGTAGCTCTGGTATCCAAGAAGAGATGTATAAATTATAATAAATCATTGATATCCTTGAGCAAGTAAAACGTCACGATGCTCCTCTGAACTGATCGATAAATTGATTCGCCAAAGTCCTCCTTCTCCCAACTTCTCCACCAGACTGGCCATCCGATCCAGTAGCCGCCGCAGTATTTTCCCCTTCTAATCTTCTCCTCATTCCCTCAAATCCTTCACTTCTTTTCCTAGCTTGAACACCCACCATCCAACCTGGCAATCTCCATCGTGTGATAGCTGTAGGAAGCACATCATTTCGCCAACAATAACCAATAACCCATCCCACCATAGCAGATATAATCGAGCCCGGGAATTGGGAAAGACCCAGTTGAATAGCGGGGAGATATATGTACGATTTATCTGAGAAAGTGACACCTACGAAATTCTCCTCGGTCATTGGCGCAGATGTAGCAGCAACTTTGTATTTGTATTGGTGTGGAATGATGGCATGATATTGGGCCAGGGTAGCGAAAATAAGAGCTGTAGGTCCTGCAGGTAGGTAATTTATCGCATAGAGAGAAAGAGGTCGTAGAAGGATGACTAGTATGGGTGATATAATCGAAGTGAAGCAGAAGGACAGTAGCAGGAAAGACTGAATATAACTCTAAGCAAGTGGACACGACAGAGCAAGGATTCAATCACTCACGGCAAATCTACGAGATCCCCATAATCTTTCCACCACTCTCATATTATAGTACGTTATCGCGCCAAAGAACACCTCAGTCGAATTGGTATAGCACAATTGATAAGTGAGCATACGCCATAACTGATGATATCGCAGCAGATGCGGATCTGCTTGTATGTAGAAGAAATGCTTCGAATCTGTAATACTGGCGAGGAAAGAGGTTATGAATATTCCGTAGACAAGGCTGCGCGTTACTGGCACATCTGTGAAGCCGGTAGAGAGCATAGCGACAGGTAGATTGAAAATATGTCTCCCTAGATGTTATTCCACTTGAGATGTTGATTTTGTCGCAATTGGGTGTCGTTGAATATCAGACTCGAACCATTGAATGCACTGTAGTCTGAAAGCAGATGCCAGATTGGCCTTTTCAGCCTTATGATGATGAAAGTGGAGTGCGCGGCGGGATTTCACCAATTTTACAGGGGTGACTCGTGGCATGTGGACGCTACAGAGGTTGCTGGCGAAAGTATTGTAAAACACGCCAAAAAATAACCATACTTTCCCTATTTGTAGAGGCTTTGATCAATAATATCATTACGCTGATTGAAAATTTATATAATGAAATCGAGATAATTAAAGTATTATAAATTTCATTTTTTTAGTAAAATTTAATCAAAATCTTCAATTTTTTATTCAAAATTCTATTCTGAAATGATTCAGAAAGGTTATACAAGCTTTAAAGGCTTCAAAATCATAAATTCGTTGAAATTTCATTGAAATCTTGAAGGGGAACAGCTCAATATCTATTTGAGTTGTTTAAAGCAGTATCGAAAAACAGAAAAACAGTAATATATGGGTAAAAAATGTCTTACAATACTTACCCTTCTAACCTACGTAATAACATACCCCAGTTCATTTAAATAGCACCTCGAACAACCTTTCTTCCCATTGTCCCTCCGCACAACAAAGCTACCTAGTTAGAGTTGATTATTGAGTTTAGTATCGTATCTCCATCAATGCTTTCTATGGGCTCAATCCCCGCTCAGAATTTGATTGTTCATTGTCACCCGAGACAATTCGGATTCCCATCTTTCTCAACTCTACTACAGCGCAAACATAATATACGAGCTGGTGATAAACCATTGCTACCTCCAGGAAAACAGTTTATTGTATCACCGAACCCCTAGATGAGCTGCTCCTTACATCATCCTCCCAAGCCCTCTGTTTATAGTGGGGAGTGGACTAGCAATACGCTATGGTGTTGTTTTCGAACAAGGGCATAGCTATATTTGTCACCAGCATCTATATTCTGCTTTGTGGACTTACAGTAAAGCCTATGGGACAAAGGAATCTCAACCCACAAGACTGATAGCAGGATGAAATGAAGGAAACGATGAGCTCCAACCAGAATATGTCGAGTAATTTCAGAGCCTGATGGAGGAAACTTGAACTTCTGTCTGTTTATGAGTGCAAAAACAGAGATCACACAAGTGTGCGCGCCGATTTAGGAGCCATATTTCCATAAAACTTTATTGGCAGTACGTTGCATTAATAAGGTGAATTCAAATTTATTTAGTTTTCAGTTCGTTTCTTCATTTCTATAATTACCACGGTAACGCTGCGATCTGTTGTAACTCAGTGCTCTATTTGCACCCCGCATATGCATGAAAGGTCACTTAGTACTATCCCAGTACCATTCATTCCCATCAAACATGAGCTAGCTCGACTTAAAATCCTGCATTCATTCTGCCTTCAAAATGTTTATCTCGAGCTGCAAATTCCTCAAAAGTACAGGACAGCTAGCTGCCCTTCTTGCGAGTGGGTATATCGCCATCATCACCAGGCTGAAATACAAAATAGCTCGAGAACTCCAACTCGGACTACTCCGAATCTTCATAAAGGCTGGATTCGATATCTGAAATAGGGATGCTCAGGAATACTCCCACATATCAGAGATATCAGATAGTGGTTCTGTGCGCTTTCTCTTATTTGCTCCGAAAGTTGGCCGAGTCCCCAACACAGCTGAAGCTGAGGGTTTGAGAGCTTCTGTGTTTTTCTGGTAAGCCTGCTTTGGTGTGACCTCCTCCAATGGATAATCAAGAAGACTGATTCTCTTTGGTGCTTCCGCTGTAGCCTTGAGAATGGTTGCATCAGACCTTCTTCGTCCTCCTGCGATAAGCTGCTGAAAGATTGTAGTTTTCTCTTCTTTGAACGCCAGTGAATAACCACTAGTTTCGCCTTCAGTAGTCTTTGGTGTTTCTTTAGCCGTAGGTGATTTGTGCTTTCAATAATTCGCCGCTCCCGTCCACTTTGGTTTCTCTCCTGGGAATGCATCTAATTCATCGGCAACTGTGAGTGGGTTAATATCAACCATGATTTCTCAAACAAGTGGTACTTACAAAGTGTTTCCCAGGTCCACTGTTCCGCCATCCAACATCTCTCATTATGCGGAAAGTTCTTATATGTGCTCAGCTTAACTCGATCACGACTCTCGGATAGAATATCGAGGACTTGTTCTTCGATGTAGCCATAACTGAGTGATTTGGAGAGCATTGTATCGTATACACTTTTGTATTCTTCCATTTTCGACAGATTGATGATCTATTTGTAGGCTTATGGTTGTAAAATTTCAATTGTAAATTGGAAAATCAAAGAAGAGGTTTTAAGGATGAGCAAAAGTACGATGGAGCTTCTGACCATTAATTCACTTTCGAAAGAGAAAAGTCCGGGTTCAAAGGTTCGGACTAGCCACATAAAATCTGGGAGGAGAACCTTCTCATCTTCCTCCTCCAGCCAGAATGAAAAGCATTAAAATCGCACCAAATCAGCCAAGAGGGAAAACTCCTCTGACATGGGATTTCATTTGCACCAGCTGTGCTCTGCAATATGGGGACATCACTGTTCGCGGATCAAACACCCCATCCACCTGAAGGCGGTTATAGCGCGGTGGTTTACCTACTGCGCCAAGGCGAGTCGATAAGATGTTTAATGAAGATAGGAGTTACCTCATCTGAAAGTTTGTATATATCAATATAATCCATAAGATGTATATAGCTCGCTAACTATCTCTCGAGTATATGTAAGGTAGGTAACTAGGAGAAAGATCTTGAGTGTAGGATCACCGGATATATAAGAAGAAGTTTGCTAACTACCATTTTCCATTTTCAAGATCTTTTTTTTTATTATGAGGTTATAGGATTATGGGTTGATATATCGCATTCAAGAAGGACCTCGCTGTCATTATGAAAAGATGGGAAAACTACCTGGATACCTAATTATTGGAAGATAGAAGGCAGGAGATACCGATATAATACTCCGTCAATTCAATTCATATTCATTCCAAACATAATATTAAGTCGATCAAATCCAAAATTAATAAAATCCGTACAACTATATCATATAATAAACTACACACAAACAATCCCAATCTCAGTCCATCCTTCAAGGGCAGCCCATCCCATCCATCCCAATCACTAATAGTAATAGTAATAGTAATATATAATCAAGTCCTAACATCCTGTAGGTGATTAATTGCAATCAATCAATTCCCCCAAGGGAAACTGGCAATAATCACTAATTATAGGAAAGGGATAGATGGTAGTATCAGTAAAGCGAAGGGAAGCGAAGCACCAAGCAAGGCACTGAAGGTTTCCCCTGAAAACCTCACTCAACCTTACACCAACAACCTCCTAGCCTCACCAAATCCGGACGAACCCAGGGAATTATTTTCAAATTGTAATTGTACCACACATCAATAAAAGCCAGTAAAAGTAAAATGAATGAATATTAAAAACTATGTGTAAATAGGTAGAAGTAAATAAGTAACCCTAAATGAAGACTCAAAATAAACCAATAGTTAACCCCAGAAAAGAATTTCCACAATCGAATAATAAAAAACCATCAATCAACCAGCCCGAAACCCATGCTCGCCTTGAAAATAAAATTAAAAACGAGGGAAAATTCCAACTGGACACCTTTTGTAACAGAGAATGTAGTGATAGATAGGTAGGTATGCTAGAAAACAAATCGGAATCAAGATTTCACAGAGATGCTTTCATCTAGGTGTTCGAAATCGTATCCGTTAGAGTGGGCGACGTCAACTTCAACTCCAACGCCATTAATCTCGTCGTTGCGGGGCCATTCTGTTTGTTCCAATGAATCGTGTTGATGAGATCGATGATGATTTTGCTTATGTGAATCGCGATCGTGATGGTCGAAGTGTTCGTCTTTCGTAATGTTATCATGTTCATTAACATCCTCTGCAACATTTCCTTCCAGCTGTACGCCCACACCCACACCAACACCTACACCCACAACATCATCCCCATAATCCACAGCATTCCTTCTAGCTTGTGCTTGTGCCTCTTCTTCCGCCGTAGCCTGCTCAATCCAAGGTAATAATTTCGACTCTATATTATTCTCAATATACCCATTCTCATTCTGTTTACTCGGACTACTACCCATCACCACATCCGACCAAGGAGGTTCATTTCCATGTTTACCAGTGACATTGTCCCTTTCATTAAAATGAACACCATTAATATCCATATCTTCTCCATTCCATTCCGCTTGTGTCTGTTTCTGCTCTTGTGCATCGTTCAACCAGGAATGTTTATGGATAGGTTCAATCTGGGTACTTGTATCCGGCCATGCTAAGCCTTTGGTTTCCTCACTGTGCTCCCACGACGTACTAGTTGGCACGGAATAACTCGCCCACGCTGGGTCCGCATCAAATGATTCGTTGGCATTAACGGTATTGGTCGGTAAATGACCATAATAATGACCGCTCACATCCCCGTAAGCTCCCATATTAACTCCCGCTGAATTAGTCAAAAAATTATCGATTTGATTTGTAGGATCGTTGTCATTTACAAGTGTAGATTCGCTGTCCACAGTTGCATGGGACACGAAACTTATATTTTCATTAGACATGTCGAAATGCTGAGAAGGATATGTATAACCAGTTGTATCAAAGGGAGATTGCCGACTAGCTGTGTGCGGAGGAGCAGCAAGGCTTTGCACAAAAGAGTCGAGAATATTGGGCTGTTGGAGGTGAAGAGGTGATTCCGGCCAGGAATTGTAATGTTCAAGGTTAGGAAAGTTATGGTTGTGAAGATATGGTGGTGGTGACATGCACATGTGGCGTCGAGGAGCTGGGTCAACATAACGCCAGGTAGTATCATTTCCTTCTCCACTGCGAGCTTTATGAAATGTCCAGATGAGAATGGCTCGTCGGATAAATGGCATTCTATCACCGGCCGAAGATTGTAGCTCTTGATACATTGAGATTCGGTCAACATACTCTCGAACGGAGTTTGTGGGACGACCTAAACCATCCCCTCTGAACGACTGCGAAAGACGTTTCTTTTCGATTTCAAAATGAAGGTTCATAAGCTGTGTGAATGTGTACGCCCAAGTCTCAGCAGGTATTGCGACTTTAATTCGAGTTTCGCTTTCGGTCATCCCGAGGACCGTCATCGGTAATGCCGTGCCTTCTAGAACCGGGTCCCTGGTAGGATCACCGTATAGCTCTGCGGGTTTAATTAAGCTCGTTACAGATTGCCATTTGAAACCAGCATAATCTTGCCCTGGTATGGACATTTCCAATCGAGTGAGGAGCTCACTGTTATCTGGAGCGTGAGTTTTCATCAGATCCAACGACACATCCATATGAATGATATCACAATTCAAATCGTTGGCAGAATGCAATTGTGCCAAGTGAGGGAACTTTTGTCGCCAGTGCATTATTGATTCAAGACTTCCGCGTGGCTTTGATGATGATAAACCCGAGTACCTGTGGAGTACTAGGCCGTCTCTTCGAAGATCTTGTTCGGTCTTCATGATTCCGTTTCGCTCATTTGGTAGAGCAAAAGGTGTCATGAGCAACCAGAATGCAGCAGGCTTCATAGGATGATGATTACTGAGTATTATTTGATTGAGACCATCATAATGATCGTGACGTCTGCTGGGTAGTCGGCCTTGCGAAAGTGCTATAAGTGTAGGGTCCTTCTTGAATGAATCCTCGAAACCATTCTTGGGTCCCTTATTCGGTGGAAAGAGGCGCTGGACTGAGAAATGTTAGACTACACTTCAAGAACATCGGTATGAATTGCTTACATAGTGCAGGGTGTGGATTCAAAAATCCTTTTAAAACTTGAATGTGACTAGAAACCTGCTTTCGGTTGCGCATCATCGTAGGATCTGGACGCTGACCAGGAGCTAGTGTATTCTTGTATGCGATCCAAATGTATTCCCTGATGAGCTCATTCCGACCATGAGGTTTACCCTTGAACGAAAACTTTCGTCTTCCCATATAAGGGATGGCAAGGAGAGCTTAGGCAGTGTCAGTTCTTTTCCATTGTTACGATGCTTGTGTTATACTAACCATCAAGAAACGCATTCTCAAGAACCTCGGGCCACTTCGAGTCACTGGAGTTGTTTCCATCACGATTTGCCCGAGCTCGGTATGCTTGATACTGAGGCGAATCAACTATAGGATTACGATTACTGTGTCTGTTGAAACGTTGTTGCCGATTGTGTCGTTTTCGAAATTCAAGGGTGTTGCCGACAGGTGGGCGCAGAGGCTGTGATGGTAGAGTAGGCATAGAATACATTGACCTTTCTTGTCCCCTCATCGAGTGTCTCTTATTATCATGATATATATGTACCGACGCCAGCTCGTGAAGCTGAGCGTTACCCGCAGAATCTGAAAGAGGCTCTTTGAGCCTCGATAGCCCACTGGATTCGTCCAGCTGAAGCTGTTGCGATGGATATCCTGATGGCAAAGTATTACGGGGATCTTCCATCGACTAGATGGTATAATCTGAGGTTCGAGAATGCTTCGATGTGTTCGAAATTCCAGTCAGTGTAGCATTCGCAAGCAAAATCAAGGTAGGCTGTGCAGGAAAAATGCGTTTGTGGCCGATGAAGAATCAAGATTGCTATGAAAAATGTTTGGAGGAATGGCAGCGAAGCTTAGACTGAATTTACACGAGGGAATGACACAAGGTTAAGAATGAAGTAGAAGAGGCCCTGGCAGCTTATTAAGGAGGTGAAGTATATTGAATGTATATGACTAGGATGCAGGGCGGTTTCGATGAGGATCAGCCAGATTTACCTTCATTAACAGCCAGGTAAACGTTTGCAACGCCACAAAGCTTGCAGAGCTCAAAGGCCAAAAATAGCCCCACCTCTGATCTCACCAATGCAAGGAAATCACGTTGCGGGGGAAGTCACAGCAACGTGAGGAATGCTTCATTTTGCGCGAGCATGCAATTTCCTCTTCACCAATTTTCTCAAAGGCTTACAAGTATGATTGTGATGAACAATCCAGGCACAGTTTTAAATGGGAAATAAATAATCACCACATAGGATGATATCGCATCCTTTCTTTGTATGGCACCCACGAAGGGAGGGAGTAAAAAGTTGATGATACCAGCAGAACATATTGAAAAACACCTTTAACCTTACCACAGCAAATAATCCCTACGTTGGAGAACTTTAGACTAAATCAATTATTGGATTTAGAGGAATAATTTCCCTTCCATTCAAGTATGAAAGGGTTTTCCATCGAGGGTATTCTGTGCAGGGGTACCATTAAGTCGATTTTTGTGTAGATTCGGCAAGGGAGATAGACACTTGCCATTTTGCGAACAATATAATTCATGGAATTTGATCTTAATAGAATATGCAAATTATTGATAAATACCTATAGTGAGTTTCCTCAATCTAGATCCGCGTCGTTGCCTTCAATATTGAATTTCTTGCGGCCTCCTCCAGTAAGATTTTGTAAGGCAACTTTATCGACTTGTGATCCAACTTTCTTCTGCATTTTTTCAATCTCTTCTTCTGCATCAACAGTTTCTTCGGATGCAAAGTCGATGACCAAACGACGGCCAAGAAGATGAGTATCCTTAAGAGCCTCTAGTGCATTCTCCGCTTCACGAGCCGTAATGAAGTCTGCAAAAGCGAAACCACGTGTTGAGTGGTCGAATTTCTTGGGCATGCGCACCGACCTCAGCTGTCCATACGTACCAAAAAGTTTGCGAATATCGGATTTGGAAGCTTCGAACGGTAAATTTTTAACAATGAGCTTCGTGCGTTTGCCTGCCAACTTCTTAGCCCTGTCTTCTTTCCTCTTCTCTTCAGCAGCATCGGCTCCTTTGTGAGAAGCCTTGACTAGCAATTTATGGTTATCAAGTGTGTATCCATCCATTGCTTTGATTGCCGCTTGTGCTTGAGATTTGGTCCTAAATTCTATGAAGCCAAAACCCATACTAAGGACTTGGCCGGGCTTCTTCGGATCCGTCTTCGTATTAACGCGTGCCGATAGAAAGCCATCAAGGGGCTTGAAAACTTCCGTGAGACGTTGACTTGTGGTACTGAAATTAAGATTGCGAACGAATAAGGTAGTTGTATCCACATTTTCAGCGCCACTTTCTCTTTCGAGCAGATCAGATGTTGAGAATTTAGGATCTGCTGCTTTACCCGCATTCCTGTCAATTGTTGCCACTGGTTGACTAGGCGCAGGACCAGTAAAGAGGTCCTTGGGCGCCTTCTCTAAGAAAAGTACTGTATCTTTCATACGTCGATATGCAAGGCTGGCAAATGCTGCTCTTGCGTGTGTTGGTTGTGCAAACTCAACAATTGCGATCGTACCAGTCGGAGGCATGAGAACACGGATAACCTGGCCAAACTCTTCGAACGTCTTCCGAAGTTCTTCCAGAGTCATGCCATAGGTGAAATTTTTGACCAATATAGCAGTATCTCCACGCTCCCGTTTCTTAAACGCATCAAGATCGACTCCATTGTTTGCGAAATATGATTTCGTTTCTTGGATGACCGAAGTCTCGGCAATAGCTTGCTTGACTCCAGCATCTGCAGAAGTTGGGTCAAGAAGATCGGATTTCGATACCCCTAAACGTTCAGCCACCGATGAATTGACAGCATCTTGATTCATATACAAGGAATTCCAATTGAAAGTGTTTGAGGAAGAATCAGCCTTCTTCTTGAGAAGTCTTTGCTTCTTCAATGGAAGCTTCGCTATGGCGAACTCATCTAGCTTATTGTCTCGTTTAGCTGCAGCAGGCAATATGTGCAATAACCTTCCTTGAAAAGGCTCGCCATCTACATTATGATATGCTTCAGCAGCAGCATTTGGGTCCGTGTATTGAACCAACACAAACCCTTTACTGGCACCTTTGGCATCTACAGGCAAGTGTATCTAGACATTTTCGTCAGTGAGCTATACTATTGCGAATTGCAAAGACATAAAAATGACTAATGGTAGCTTTCAGAAAAGACGAAGCATCTACTAAAATATTCGACCAGTTCACATCACATGCTCGAAAGCATAAGCTGTCCCTATCTGGATATTCATCATGAAGCCAAGAGAAAAAGAAAACATGCCAACAAGCATTTTTACTTACTTCTTCTAGAGCTCCATACTGTTCAAAGTGCTTCCGCAGATCATCCTCCGTTGCGCTATATGGTAAGTTTCGCACGAATAGTCGTCCACTAGCCTTGATCGTTTCAATTGTCGCATCTAGTTCTGAAGCTGGATTTTCCGGCTGTTCTTCCATAGCTTCTGATTCGGCATCGACAACCATATCTTCAACGGGTGGATTGGGTTCTGCTTTTTCTGCCGTCACCTCCTCGACATTCTTAACGTCTAAGTTTTGTGTCTTGGAGATTATATCTTCCGGATCCACTATATCTAACAACCGACTCGTATGACTTCTTAGCCAATCATCATCTGTGGCCTCAACGTTATTGGAAGGTGTATCGACCATCACCTCGTCCGTTGGGTCGGCATTATCGGAAGTAATAGCTGAGGTAATTGGTGCAGCCGGCGCTGCGGGTACTTGAGGGTCGATGGGCTTTGCAGGAGCCTTCTTAGATTTACTAGGTACTGATTGGTATTCGTCGTCGCTTTCTCCTTCTGGTACTTCAATGGCTTGTAACTTCATTGGTGGTTCCTCAATATCATCATCCATGGCTCCGGCTTTCCACATATTCGAATTTGACTTCGAAGCGGGTTGCATGACTTCCAAGAACTCCTGTAATTTAGGATCTGCTGCATCGATATCACTTCGTTTTCTCTTCGTTCCAGTATTAAGACTTTCTGAGGCTTTGGCATCAGCCTCCTGCTTGAGGTGTCTGATCTTATTATTTTCCCGTTCTTGTTCACGTTGTACTTTTCTCGATATAGGTAGGGAAGAATCCGATATCTTCAATGGTGTTAATATCCATGTTATGAACATTTGTTTTTTCTTTTCGTTTTTTTTCTTTGGAAAAATTACTTACAGGTCGAGCAATTTCCACGCCGATTTTCGACAATCGTACAAATGATTTGTTAAAATATTTGACCGCCTTTACAGCTTCTTCTGGTGTTTTATATCCAATGTAACCAATTCTCCGGTGAGAGATCAATTTTGCGTCTGTGATTTCTTGGTTCGCGCCGAAATGTGTTTTGAATTCATCCTCGGTGATATTTGGAGGAAGGCCCTTTATGAATATACGTGAAGAAGCCATGTTTGATGGTAGATAATGTAAGTCTATGTGTATATCGTAATGTTTTCAGTGCATTGATTCGATGTGATGAAGTATGACGGCGCAAGAGTACGTTTGGAAGGGTTCTGAGGTGAATTTGTTCGATGATCAAATAATTTTTTTTCAAGGGAATGAAATCCGCAGCGGAGCCTACTCTAGCACATTTTTCCTTAGCCTTGAGCTTAAATCTGTAGCACCACATGATGATCCGTGCTCAAACCCCGATGCAAGAAAATCCGGAACGGAAATCTACTACGTAGACATGCCCGATAGGCAGGTACCACCAGTACCGGTACTTACTAATTACCTAGGTGTCAAATAAATCAAATAAGATTACAGAAAATCGAAAAAAATACAACCTCCTCTGCATAAGTAAATATTCTTTGAAACTAGGATAGTACTTATTATCTAGGCTGCTCACTATCGTATTTTATTCTTCTATTTTCTTTTCCAAATTAGTACCATATATATATCCTGCCACTAGATTAACTATCTCGTACTTGTACCTTGCCTTGTAAAACTTCGGCTAAACTATCAGCCTTTCTCTGTTCCTCCTTTCTCCACACCTCCCGTTGTATTCTAGAAGAACAATCCCATATCTCGATAACTCTACCACTTTTCCATTACATATTTACAAAACGAATTCGCATCGCATCTCAATAACCAAAATGGCAACTCCACAACAACCGGAAGAAAGCCTCGCGGGTATGCATAAGTCTCGACCCCCAAAGACCTTTCTTCAACCGTTCGAAGCTCTTTTGTCATATCCTAGCTAACCATGATGAATCGCAGCTCAAATTAAGTCGGTCGATATGGTGAGTTGGTTAGAATCTATGCGAGAATCTGTGGCGGCAACTAAGTTAATCATAGAGCGACGACATGTCAGATGAGGCTATTGAAGTTTGTACGTTGGGCCTTTCCAACCGATGCCATGCCACCGGGTAACGGCGGGGGCGGATCGAATACATGTGCGAGATACTGATATGGTGCATACAGGCCGACAAGCTATGGCTAAACATTCCGTTGAGAAAGTAAGATAGCTCACCTATAAGTTTTGTATGACCTCCTTCACATATTGATATGATCTACTTAGGACATCGCACAATACATCAAGAAAGCTGTACGTCTATAAGTCTTGCGCCAATACATTAAACAAAGGATTAGGTGCTAAAAATTCACATCAGTTCGATGAGAAACGAGGCCCAACATGGCATTGTATCGTAGGACGAAACTTTGGGTCATTTGTCACCCATGGTACTTTTCCCCTCAAGCTTTAGTATTTTTGTCGTCCCTATCTGACTTTTCTAAGAAACAAAACACTTCATCTATTTCTACCTCGGCCATTGCGCGATTCTCCTTTTCAAGACCCAATAAATGTTTTGTTTCGTTTCCACCCACAGATGGTTCGAACAGCTCTTCGACATTTGATGAAGGCTTCCATGTAACAAAGGAGGGGATACGAAAGAGAACAAGTGATAATGAGGTGAAGCGGTGTTTAGGAAAAGGGCACCACAAATTGGCCTGGCGTTTTTTTTCAATTTTCGAATACGTTATGATATCAGGAAAAATTGAACAAAGATCTTGACATTATGGGTGTGCAACTTGTGGTGTATGCCTTTATTCTCAAGATCTTCAGCTCTGTTGAAGTAATGGTTTTGCGAGTTGTTGAAATGGTTAGTTCTCTGTCTCTATCTTCCATATGAGAAATCGCATGGTCAGCAGGGGCATGTACCATTAAGCGCCATTTGTATTCAGCAAATCTTCACAAGCATCATGCTTTACACATCATCTCAAGTCCATCCCAACATTCAACTGCCCATTTATATCATCCCAACAGTTCAATCCGATCCACACCTTTCTATTTCTGCCTCTCTCTTCACAAAATCCCCTCCTCAGCCTTCATTTTATTCTTGAAAGAATAATGTATCCCCATCTCCATCCCATGCTCAACATCCTCTAAAACCCCATATATCTACCTAATGTAAGATTATGACTCAATCTCAAACTTTCCAAATTTACCGCATACTTCCGCGAATCCACTATAAGCATAGACGTAAGCGTAAGCGCCTCGTATTGTTCTTAATTCCAATCATAGTAGGTACTCCAAGTAGGTAGCATCCAACACAAACAGTTACTTGCTTGCTTGTTTGTTTGTTTGTATGAAGTTTTAACTCCAAAGGAATTTAGCTTTATAGATATTTACTAGGTACTTACTAGGTACTTAATAGTACCTAGATGCTCAGGTGTATCATATTAGGTAGGTAGTTATTAGATAGGTATGTAGCTACTAGGTACCTAATTACACACAAATACTTTCATACTCTGTATACTAGTACTCACTCTCTATCAATCTATTATCAATCTATTATCTACCATCTATCATCTCAAGTAATTATAATAGCGCTATATAACTAGCTTTTTTTTCTAATCGTCTAACATCTAACCAACTATATACTCGAGTATTTTTAAGTAATAAGATTAATCCACTTTATTATGAAACTTAAATACGAATAGATATTTAATTATATATATACCGGTACCTAGGTATATACCTAGGTATATATATGGATCAGTAAGATTAATCTATTTATTTGCTGTTTCAACCAACCGATCAATCAACCAACGAACTAACCAGTGAACCGATTACCCTCACGCGCGCGCCTAGGGCGGTAATATATTATTTTTCTTATTTTATTTTATTTATATCATACTAGGTACTAGATCTATATCTAGTGACTAATATCAAATTATGAACTACTAGATAATCATATACATACTGTATACACATACAGCATAAATTAACATATATCCCTCATCCACTATCCACTACCAACTATCCCCCATCCACTATCCACTACCAACTATCCCCCATCCTCCCCCCCCGCGCTTTCTATGCCTTTGACAAGCTAACCTCCCTAAGCCTTGAGGATATTAATACCTATTCTAATACTGACTTTATCCGCTCTTATACTTTTGATACAAATGCTAAGAGAGGATATTGTACCTTTCTCACTCGTTGCCCTCTAACTCATCTCCCTTCAGCACCCTCTCCATAGCAATCGTGCGTGAGTATACCGATGCCCTATGACGATCCCATCCCTCCCGATTAGATCACAAGAAGGCCGCGTGGATAAACCTACTCGACGGCCCGTATCGTAGCAAACTTCTCAGATCGACATACGATACGATCACACATTATAGCGAATCTTCGTATCTCCTTTTTCCTTGATATGACTCGCCTAGCATTGTCCGTATCTAAACGGAGACCAGGGCAGAGAGCCGTGGAGACTCTCGAAGTCCAGTCTACCGGCTACAATCTAGAACTATCTATGGTGCAGCTACCCCTGGTT
>NW_001820829.1:1604493-1631823 GCF_000146945.2 Sclerotinia sclerotiorum 1980 UF-70
CTCTCTCCATTCCCATCTCTCTCTTCTACTCCTATCCCCCATCATTCTCCATTCCCTTCATTTCTATTCTAATTTATAGACTCTAAAAAACTAATACTGCAACACCCTTCCACCCTTCCACCAAGCCAGTAACCCTCAAAGCATAAAGCATAAAAGGAAATCTCCCAAGTTTCTTTATATTTAATCTAACTATGTGTTCAATATCTCTAACGAATCGAGTATACTACCTAGTGTACCTATCTAACTATAAACTCAATACTTACTACTTACCACTTACTACTTACTACTTACTACTTACTACTTACTACTTACTACTTACTACTTACTACTTACTACTTACTACTTACTACTTACTACTTACTACTTACTACTTACTACTTACTACTTACTACTTATTACTGCTTGATTTTCCTATTCATGCTACCTGCACACACCAACCATCTATTAGGTATTTTCTGTTTATTCCCAACTCTGCTCTATTCTGTCCTCTATTCTTTACGTTCTGGTCCGAAGAATGAAGAATGGAGAATGGAAAATGGAGAATTATATACCTTTATAAGATAAGATTATATCGAATATTACCAGGTAAGAACCATCATATCACATCACATCATATTCCTCTCCATCAATCCCATCACATAAACATTTACAAACCACATCATAGCACATAGAAATCCATAAATTATTAAAATTTAATCTTTAATTCTTGTTCTGGTTTCTGCTATAAGGACTTGCATCTTGAAAACCATTTCTCTCACACACTCTCTCTTTCTCTCCCTCTTAGTTTCTACGCTATGCAATCCATCCCCATATTCATCTGTATCTCTTTCTGTATCTTTATTTTGTCTCTTATAACATCTTTCTTATCATTTCCACTCCATCTCCACATGCAATACCCCATATGTGCAGTAACCGCATATCAATCATCTCCCAATCATTGAAAATATTAAATTCTCCATCCCAATTCCCATTCCCAAATTCAACCCCAAGCCACACCAAATAAAACGCAAAATGCCGATGCATTTATATCCCAAGGCATATCTTTAACCAGGTACCCAGAAACTCCTTTTAATTCAACAAGGTTAAGAAAAAGAAAAGGAAAAAGACGCCGAATCCATCCGTGTCCGTTCCCAAAGGGTATTTAGTTGAAACTCCATCCATGGAGAAAAAATCAAATTTTGTAAACAAGAATGCAAATGATGGTTGAAAGGTAGAAAGTATCCGGTTTTGATTGCCGTGGTAAATGCCCGTGTGACTCCGTATGTAGAAAATTAGAGGAAACGCCGAGAATATGTCGATTTAACTATGTAGTATAGTGTATTCGCAGTTGATAGAAAAGAGAATTGCAGTCGAAACTGCCATTTTAGCTGATGATTTTATGTGTGATGAGTGGCGGATTAATGACTTCATAGTAAAGCCAAGCCGTCGTTATAGGAAGAAACTGTGTGAGACTCCTTTATTCTTCAATGATTCCTTCCAAGATCTGTCTCTTCAAGTCGCTCAAGCGCTCATGCATCGCGAGAAGGTTTTCTTCTTCCGTAGGATTTTTGACTTTCGATGTTGCCAATTCATTATGAAGCTTTAAATAGATAGGATAGAATGTTTTGTAATTTTGAGCCAGATCCAATACACCAGGTCTCAAATGACGGGTACTACCGGTAGATGAAACTGATGAGGCAACACTAGACGATTTCTGGTGACGTTTGTGAATTGGTGATCGATTGTTGCGAGTGTTAGACAAAGTGCGATGGTTAGCCGGAGAGGCGGAAGATGACGATCGATCACCAGAAGACGTATGTTCGAAGTCTGATGCATTCGTTGGTGGAGAGGAAGCTAAAGGTGAGGATTTTTGTGGAGAGTTCGCTTTTCCTTTGAAGGAGTTTGACGAGGAAGTCGTAGAATTGGAACTAGGACGGGAGGATTGACTAGCATCTGAGACTCGATGTGAATTGATATTCTCCTTCTTTGTCTTCTTACTCAATGGTAGGCTCGAATCGCTAGAGTCCATCTCCTCATTGCGAAGACGTTTGTTATTGGCCTTATCTTTCCTAATGGGAGCCTTGGTAACTTGGGGTTTCTTTGCTGGAACCTCTTCGTCGTCAGATTCACTAACAACTGAGAAGATAAAGGCTTCGCCGCTGATGCTTTTGGCTTTTCGGCTTCCTTCTTTGCTGGTTTTGACCTCATGGTAGCTGCTGCTGTTTGGTGATCTAGAAGTATCTTTGCTGAGCTCTTCTCGCTGAGTTTTTTGGTCTTCGTTGCTGGTGGTCCTGAAGCTGATTTAGATGTAGTTTCTGTTTTGACCTTTGAACTCATTTTATCGCCAAACACGTCTTCATCGTCTCCGTTGGCTTTCGATTTTGCGACGGGACCGTTGGCGATTTGAGCTTGTAGCTTGCTAAGAGACTTTCCGGTGCCACGCTCCGACTTAGGCAATAGCTTTTCCCACTCAGGTTCCGAAAGCCCCAATCTCATCTTATCAAAAACCTTAACCGCATTATCAATTGCTCGTTGACGCTCAGCATCGCTTCCATATTTGAAATTGAACACATCAAGCTCTTTGTAGTAATTCTTACGGAGTTCCCATTTTCCAGTCGATGTATTGAGATCCCCCACCTTCGACATTGCCTGCTTCAGATCATCTTTCGGCCCAGGTATTCGATTGTTGAGTTCTTTCTCGGTCATTGGTTCGAGGGCAAGTAGGTGGACTACTGGCTTTCTACTGCTCTTGGCATATTCGGCCTGTTGTTGGGAAAGAGACTTAGTCACACCTTGAGCTGGACTTCCCAGCCCAGAGAGAGCGGGGCTGACTGGCATCGACCTGGCCGTATCGCTTCCGAGCCCCTTATTCAAAAATTTCGACTTAGTCGTAACCTTGGCCGCTCCTCGTTTCCCCGGTACCTGATTGATGATTTTTGTACTATTCAGATTAGTACGCAAGTCCAATCGTAACAATGTAGTCACTACTCACGTATTTCCGTCCTTCTTCGCCTGAGCGGTAGCCATCGACTCCCTCAAATTTTCCAATGCTGTATCCTCCCCTGCAGTTGCGGGAGCAGGTTTCTTACTCGCCTTAAAGTTGTCCGCCTTGTAACGAGGTTGCGCCCCGGGTCCCGAGAACTTCTTGTGGGCTAATTTGAGCTCAGTCAGTGTCTCTGGTTTCGACATATCCGAGGTCGTATCGTGGGGATCCGCAGTCTGGAATACTTCGTATTGAAATGGATCGTGGTAGGTAGAAAGGATGTGAGATTTGTTGCCATATATTAAATTCTAGTTTGCGGAATGACAGTCCATTAGCAATTGTTTCTATGTAGATGATGGAGAAAATTATTGTCATTGTCTTTCAAATTGAACAATTGGTGCCGCACGCCGTACGCTGGCGAGGTCCGACTACCAAATGTAAATGAAGCCATGGGGGGGTTTCTCTTACGGGACTTCCACCCAACGATAATTCTATTGGTTTTCCATTTTGAAAACATTTGATCATGTCCTCAATCATTCCATCGCTCAAAGTCAAGCCGATAGCAGGTGTAATATTTGTAGCAGACTTGTTGGAGGGAGGGTTACTCTCAAGCTTTAAGCCCGCTTGAGGGATATCTAACGAGGGAGACATTTTGGCCATTAACGGAACAACTCGGTTTAAAATGGTAGAATGTTAGAAGATCTTGTTCGTATGATGGTAATGCTCGTAGACTATAGAATAGTTCGATCGTTCTCGTTCTCGTTCTTCTGGCTCTGGCCAGGGATCCTTTTTAAATGACGTTCAGCATGAAGTCGAATCACAAATTCATCTACCGTACAAAAAGGGTGAATGATTATGATTCCGTAGGCAATAAAAATTGACCGCTCTGAATGTTTAAGCAATTTCGAATGAATGAATCAATTTTGGGTCACATATAGAATAGAATCGTAACAATTATTTGGTATGAATGAATCAAATTCACAATCAATTCCGTGATGAAGTTAGAAGAAGAGTGAAGCCGTAGGAATCTCTACGGTAAGGAAGTTCGGAGAGACATGAACAGCCCTTTGTGTTGGAGAAGCTAAACTGGGTCTGGCTGGGCTGGGTTATGGGTTGTATGGTATGGGTAGCATGTATGGGTATTTGGGATAACTCGCCTCCACCTCTGATCATTTTTTGATTCGTTGTAACTTGGAGATGCACAAGACGCACAAACTAATGCGACTAGGGATGATTCGGAAAAGCGTGGATATAATTGTATGGATGTTTGGCTTTCTGAAGAATTGTGGGATCCTCTTTTAATATTTAGCTGGAAAGTAAGAAAAGTAGTACAGTATTATTAGTATTACCCAGGTAGATAAAGAGGGTGTTCAATGTTGACCGCATTGTATTGTATGGAGTATGGCTTTCTCATATATTTTTTGATGGAGAAAAGATAGAAAAAGGTAGAACATGAACTGAGAAAGGGGGGGAGAACAAGAGAATTTTAATGATTTCTTTTATACCGCTCTTTCATGCTTTCATGGATTATTAAATTGGTTGTCATTATCGTCGTGCAAGTTCTTGCTAGCTGGTGGCCTTGATTTCTTTGAGGTCAGTCAGTCTCAAAATCCAGTCACTCCTCCATCTATCCTCTCTCTAGGAGTATTATTCTACACCACATTCCTTCCCTAGTACTTCCGTACATGACACTCCCGTGCAATTTTCTGACTGGGGTTTTGGTTGCAACATGAACAGGGATATTTATTCAGGTATTTTAGATATTTTAGAGCCATTTACTTTGTAGTAAGGATGCATCCTATGTCATTTGGCAAAATGTGATTACCATATAGGTTCTATAGGTATGTTTGGGGCATCTTTCTTGGTCTTTCTTCTTGGTCTTTTAGTACCTATGTACGTATATACAAGTGACCGAATCTTGTACAACAGCTCCTCATCCAAATAATAATTTTATAGGGCAAATGTCAAACTTAACTTATTGAAGAAAACGCCCGTTGGTGGCAAAAATGAGGGTAACAGACACTGGACCATGAAACCGAACTTTATTTATATAAGGTTTTCGATAACCCCATTCAATGCTACTTTAATTCTCTTTTCGTACAACAGGATGAAGGTCCCCATGAAATGTATAAACCCTTTAAAAGCTAAATTTCCAAACTCAATTCTCAGTCCTCAGTCCTCAGTTCATTCAGATTGTTGAGCCATCCATCCTGTATTTATATAGGCATGCTCCACAATCGTTGCTGCGTCTTTCCGGCTGTCTACCCTACAACATCCGTCAATCTTTGGTTTGGTGGGTGGTTCGGTTCTTTCACATATCTCGGGTATTATCTACATTGACCCATCTTTCTTACATTTCAAAGAAAGTTCTCTACCCTCTTTCTCTCGAATCAAGCAATCAAGTAACGAACGAACTGTGGAAAGACGGCCCAACTATAAATCGATTTGTTTCAACAAGAGCCAAAGAAATTGAACGAGAGCTTCAAAGATCCTGCTGACGGCCGCTTATAAAGATCCGTCAGATCTCGTATGGTATTTTACGATTATTACGCTTACTGTATCAGGCCAAGAACAACGAACACAACCTTCAGCTCTTCTTTTGGGGAGTTCCTGAGATGAGACTTATTTAAGGTAAGGTATCCACGGTAGCCATCTTTAAATCGTTTGTACTGCACTGCACTGCTGCCGAACTGTACCTGACTTGAACGATTCCCATTCAAGGATTCTAGATCCGAATTATCGTTGGCACCTAACAGGGATAGTTTGGATGGTTTTCTGGTATTCATCGTTGGAAATCAAAACCTCCGAATGATTCTACAACCAGCTCAAACACATCTATCCCACCTGGAAAGGTCAGGAGAGGTATTACTAGGTATTGATTAATCTTGTTCATCTCGACCATTAACCTTTTGAAAATCTGCATTTCTCTTTTCAAGGCCCGAGTTATTCAAAATACAAGGTTCGGAAAACCCAATCTAAGACAAGGAAAGGATTGGTTTCTCCCGATTCGTTCATAATGGCTTTTTCTGCCCCCAGTCTGCCTGTCATTGGACCTGCTGAACCACCCAGTCACAGAAAACGAGATGATTGAGATGGCGCCTTTAATCCTTTCTTTTTCCCCTCCACATGAGAACCCAAGAAACCCATAAATGCCGATTCCATTTGAATGCCCCAGGAAATTTACCTTTGAAAATATTCGGAATTGCCATGAGTCCATGACCCAGAAAGGTTTCGGATGGAGGATATTTAGCCTTACACAGTGCACTGGACCATATTCCGGACAGCTCGTTGGCATTGTCGAACTAGCGTTACACCAAGGAAACAAGTAAGGCAGTAAAAAATGATGCACCGTCGATGCATTTGTAAGTTACAAACCATAAACTACGTCTAACTTGGTAATTGAGTTTTTCCGTCGGGTAATACTGATAAGAGCATTGCAGACCTGGTAGTTATATCTGTAATAATTTGTGCGTGGCATAGATCGAGAGCGTTCCTATATATAATTCTTATCTGCAAAGCGCGGTCGGTGTTCGCTACTAATAATTAAATCCTCTTTTTAGAAGCATAAACAAAAACTCCCCGACGACAATACAGTACCGGTTTCACCGAACCATAGGCAGGGCATGAAAATGTGACAATAACCAACCAACCCAATGCTCATTCATGCTCACAAGGTCTTTATACATCAGGACAGACGAAAGATATTAATATATTAAAAAATGTTTAAAAAATGTTTAAAAAATGCAGTAGTCAGTCAGGAGGTAAGTAACCCAATTTTCCCCATCGCATCTCGGCGTCACGTCACATCCCGAAAAGTTAAGAAATCAATCCGAACTTCGGTGATGGATGAATAATGAGGGGTAGAAATATTGTGGTCAGCCATTTATCTACATACTGTATGTCAGTATCTGTCTGACAGTGTCTTATTAATCTTAGTGTTTAAGCTTTTTCAATGCCCCAGTTAGTCACTCACTGACTGCAGCATATCACGAGTGAGGAGGGATGGAAGCCTCAAAATCTACTTTACTTACTTACTTGAAGTTACTTCACAGCCCTTTACGAGACAAGCTTGGCGAGGCGAGGCGAGGCCAAGTTGTTTATTTATTTATTTATTTATTTATTTATTTATCAGCATTTCCTAGGTACCCAAGTTCTTGTTCGACCGTTTTCTATCCTATTCGCTGGATGTATGTATGTATCTTGGTATATCTTGGTTGTAAAATAAACATTCAGTACCTAGCTAGGTATTTCTACCTGTACATGTAAAAATATTCATTCTCATTTTTTGAAGAAAGAAATATATAATATAGTAATCCTAAGTCTTACATCAACGAACAAATCCCAAAAGAAAAAGAAAAAAAATTAATTCTCGAAAACCAAATCTCACACCGTCAGTCAACCCACCTCTTTAGGAAATAAGTATATTCATCATCATACGTTCTCATATGCAACAGAACATTCTTACATTCTTTCGCACCACTATGTATGTGGTGCTACCCACCCTATCCTATATTCGTCAGCAGAATGGGATGCCCTACAGACAGCTAGCTAGCTAGGGGCCCATTGCATAGGATAGGTACCCAATGTAAAGTAAAGTAAAGTAAGTCACTTTACGTATGTAGGTAGGTAAGGAAGTGTAGTTTAGTATTTGAATAGATAGATAGATAGATAGATACCTACCTTATCGATCCGAATATTAGGAGAGAACACATTAATAAGGTTATTAGTTGGTTACCTTACCTTACCTTACCATCTTTACTTTTACTTTTCCCTTTTCTCTCCCCATATTTGATAATTTCCAAGTTAATAAAGACGAAGATAAAGATAGAATTTTATATAAATTCGATATAATATCATCCCGATGTCCTATAATCTCGACTGATATGTATATCCATCACGCAGTATAATCTTCAAGATCAACAATAATCTTTCTGCACAAATCCCCGTCTCCCTTCCCTTCTCTCCCTTCCCTTCCTCCTCTTAATCCATGTTTGAAGCCTCGGCCCGTAAAACCCTAGTCCCGTCTGGCAGTGGTATGTATGTATATATTCAGCAACGACCGAATATCCCATTATTATTACTATTTATTATTGTTATTTATTATTATCTCTGCAAGAGCGCGTGGAGAAAATGAATAGCTCGAGTGGTTTTTCGTCCTCTCGTCAACCGACACTTACCTTACTAATTAGAGTACTAGGTGTAGGTAGGTATTTTATTTCCTTTTAAGGGTTTACAGTCTGAGCTTATAATAATAAGTTATCACTCGCTCACTCATCTCACTCACTCACCATCGAAAGTGGGGTGTGCGATCAAATCTCGATTGGCGTTTCTTTCCTCTCGCTGATCTGGGGTTTCCAATAACTTGTGTACTATGATATGCTGTTGGGGTTGTTGGTATTACAGAAGTTGTAATCTTACAGAGTACAAGAGATGCGTGGGGGAATAGTTCTACGTAACAAAAAGGTTGATTTGTTACTTGGACAGGTAAAAGTTATCATTCATGCCAGTGATTGATTTAGTAAAGCATGAATGAATTCAGCAAACACATTAATTTATCGCATACCTATTTCCATTTCCAAAATCCATTATTTCCAAGAATTTTGGCGGACCCGGGAAAAGTAGTCCGTGAAGCCCTGCCTTAAATACCTAAGAGACGATCCTTTGGGGTTAGAGGGGGGGCTTAAAAAGGATACGGATGGCTGGCGTGCCCTGGGTCCCTGAATATCCGTGCCTATTTCTGGCATGACAAGCACCTGCTGAAGTTGCAGATTATTACTTGAATTATTTCTTTGATCTTACAAAGGACGTTCGCTCGCCTTGAGATCTTCGTGCTTTTGTCTGGGAGGGGGATGTGCTATGTATATTTTAGGAGGGTAATGTGTATAAATGTATAAATAATTACTTTATGGTTGGTAGGTACACCAGTAGCATATAGGAAGGATGGGAGGAATGAATGAGTGAAACGAGATGAGAGACAAGACG
Organism: Sclerotinia sclerotiorum 1980 UF-70; assembly: GCF_000146945.2. Classification (NCBI taxonomy): domain Eukaryota; kingdom Fungi; phylum Ascomycota; class Leotiomycetes; order Helotiales; family Sclerotiniaceae; genus Sclerotinia; species Sclerotinia sclerotiorum. The sequence continues at coordinate 1,613,438 of NW_001820829.1, forward strand.
AGACGAAACGAGACGAGACGAGGACCTTCTTGGGAACGAAATGAAAGAGAGGATCAAGTCAATCGAATTAATTTTCTATTTTGAAAATGCTCAGATGTTTTCGTTAAATTTAATAATCTCATCTCTTCATTCATTAGTAAGTTCTTTGATACTATAGACACCTACCTACCTACCTACCTACCTAATAACTATTAGTATTGTATTCGCATGATCATAAACGAGGGGGTCATCATGATCTAGATTTCCAACATTCTTTTTTTCTTTCCTATTCTTCAAAAATGTAATGCTGATGCAGACAATCGATCACTGCCTCGTGTGTAACGCTTGGAATAGGTTACGTGCATACTAAACATAAATAAATACTCGGTAATCTTTACGCAGTAGGTACAAGTAAGTAGGTAAGTAAGTGACTATGCACGTCACGATTGATTTACTGATTTCGACCACGTGCGGACGGATACCTACCTACTTTTGCGTAAGTGACCGAGATTTTTATTTCCAAGAAATTTAAGGGAAGGAAAGAAGGAATGAAGGAATAAATGAAATGTCTCTGAGTGAATTAGTTGCTTTTGGGTTTTTGTTATTTGGTGGCGTGGAATTGTGGTAATGGGTGTAATAGGTGGTTAGTGGATGGGAGCGGTGGACCCCTCCACAATTTTTCACGGGCATGGTGGCACCCCCAGATATATGAAGTGCGGGGTGATATATGTGATGGATGTGATGGGTTTCCTAGGAGGAGAAATCGTTCCAATTAGTTATTAGAGTGAGTGATATATACCAGTGTTAAAAGTCTCATGAGAGCACCAGGTAAGACTTATTACTTTGATTTCTGGTATGGTGGTGTCAAGTGACAATTTTCGCATAAGAAGTAGATCTGCGAATGAGGTTGTTGTCTTAGATGGCTCTGGTTTTGGGGTTTTGAGGAGGATATCGTGGGGAATCGGATGACTTATAATCATGGTTTTTAAGGACGTTGGGTTTATTTCTTGTTTTTATCTCATTCATATCACATCGTTCGGGTAAATTTTGAAATATAAATACTTTTTACCGGGAGGAAAAATGGAACATGGATCTGCTTCGAATTCCAACGTCAAGTCTTTTCGTTTTTCCTGGAGAAAAGCTTGCATATATAAGAGGCCAGTTGGTAGTTGTTTGCATTCTCTGTCCATTATTGGCTTTATTTCTACTACATATTTCATCTCGAAAATAATCTATATAGACAACCATTCAAGCAAAAAAGCCGTATTTACTGTATCAATCATCACAGATGAAGACCTAAAGAGGAAAAAGATAGGTGTTGGAATTCAAAACGTTCAGCACTTGGTTCTCATCTAGGCGCTTGACTCTCTCGTGAGAATGGCAAACTCATCCCATACCTTGTCCTGATTTCATAGACTCATCTTATAGAGAGTTCCAAGTGAGGCAAAGTGGCCTTGAAGTCTTTAAGCACCAAGGCGCATCCACTCTCGAGATGGCCAGACAAGCTGAGAGTATCTTGAGTTATGCAAGTTGCAGTACCACTTTTCAATTCCTATGATCATCTGGAGTAAAGCAATTAGTAGGAATGACAAAATAGTCTTACTGGTAATGTAAAGGACTTCTGAAAATACTCAAATATCGTGGCCATTTCCCCACATGGTAGTGATGCGACTATAAGACTGATACTAATTTCGGGTCTGGTCTCGACACCAATTGGAAGCCAAATGCATGATTCCTTGCTTCAGATAAGAACACTCAGTTTTCATCGTTAGTCCTGTTGATATGAAATTTACTTTCCTGTAAGCAGAAAGTGTGAGTCGTGAGTCGTGAATCGTGAATCGTGGGAGATACTTTTATGTAAGCAGTGATATCATAACCGGAGGACTCTCAACACCTCGAAACCTCCAACAAAGAATTCATTCATGCACCTGAACAATCGGTAGGAAAAATATCAAATCTCTTCTCGAATATCAAGTTCGAAAATTCAATTAAATTTTCGTACCTTTAAAATGTCACAATAGATTGTTCTTGATATTATAATAACATTCCAAATCACAACGTCATAGATTGTACTACGTTCCTTAGTGCATATACCCCTCATCAACATCTCAACTCCAACTTCTTCTCATTTGTTAACTACTTACATATTAATATACACCACTTCAGTATTTATGTATTAAATTCATTTCTCTGTGAGACTTCTATGCATTCTGTATCAATACCACGTTCACAAATCTTTCGAATTTCAAGTTACCTCAATCTAAGATCATCTAATTTATACTCTACCACAACAGTCAAAATGGCAAATGAAGGTCAATCAGATAGCTTTGGCAAAGCTCATAAATCTCTTAATGGTATGTGGAATATGCATATGGATGATAGAAACAGAAAGAAAGAAGTAAGAATTAATACGTGACATGGAAAACAGTAATGCACAAACCCCTCGGTCAATTCGCCAAAGGAACTGGATTTTATAGGAATGGACAATGTGATGTTGGACCAGAGGATACGGGAAATCATTCCATTGCTGGTATTTCTCTCTTTCCATTTACCTTTACCCGAGTAGTTATCTTGGTTAACACTTCTCAAAGCAACTTTAACAGACAGCTTTCTCGATTTCTCTGCCTCCCGTGGCAATAATCTTCGTACTATTGGCCTCACTGGAGGAAAGAAGTGGTGTCTATGTGCTAGTCGCTGGAAGGAAGCAATGGAAGCAGCGAAAAATTCTAGTGAGAAGGATTTAGTGCCAAAAGTGCATTTACATGCTACGCATGAGAAAGCTTTGTCAGTTTCCTTGTTTATACTTATCCCTTACCTCGAATCAACCGAAACATATACTTTCCCTTCCTCCTTAAAAACTCCACCCCTTGGGTCGATCTATAGCACAATCGGAAATAGATGGAGAAGATGGATTAGCAAATGCCAAAGCCAAAAAAACAGAATCATAAGAAACAAACTAACGAAAATAGAGACGTGGTCTCACTAGCAGATCTAAAGAAATATGCCGCAGAACCAGAAGCTGCAGATGCGAGCACGGTGCCTCAGAGTAGAAAAGGAAATAATTATCCCGGGGGCGTCCCTACAAAGGAGAAAACGGAGTTTGCAAATGCGGGAGAAATGACTTCGAGTCGGTATAGGGGGAATTATTAGACGATTGACGACTGGTGATATGAGGGATGGAGTCGGTTATGGGTTAGGCATTGCTTTATTGAGTCTTGATATTGGGTTTTCGTGATGTGAGGGACGATCCATGGGATTCTTCGCTACTGTCATCGGATGTCCAAGTCAAGAATTATTATTCAAAATGTAACATCTTACGGAATAAACTTCTAGTTCTCAAGTCGAACTTGAGTCTTACAATCTTGCTGCCTCAGAGGTGGCATGGTAATATTTGTACATATATTCAGCTTCTATCAAAAGCAACGGATATCACATCCAAGTGATATCCAACATTTAATCTAATCTCATACCATTTACGGTTGTATAATCAATATCCCCATGAGAAAATTGATACTTAGTACCAACAAGCAAGAAATCGGAAGAGTAATACAACCTTGATCCTGTATTGGAGATGAGGTGTTGCTTTCCGGTAGGAGTACTACCTAACAAACAGCTCCCTCAAAAAATAAAAGAACCTCAAATTCAACAGTTCAATTGTTATTCTATTCAAATACTGAAATAACAGATTCGAATAAGGATATCTGGATTGGTTTCTCTAGTTAACTAATGAATTGGTTACAATACCTTATTCAAATAGATAGATAGATGTATACAAACCCACTATTCTGAATACTTGCTATTGTAAGATCTTATGAATGGCCTAGTTTAATACCCAAGTAGTTTCTAATAGTATTATATTTAATTTATTAGTTCTCTACCCCTACCCTTTAGGGATTACCTAGCTTTTAGTATAGAAAAGATTGGAAAAGAGGATGCTTGGGGATATTAATGGAAAAAAAGAGGAAAGAGAGAGAGAGAGAGCGAAAGATTAAATTTTTCAACTTCCTGTTTTCACAATCACAATCACAATATCAGTATTCTCCTATTTGTTTATTATAAACTAGATATTTTTTTTGATTCTCCGAATCTATTTTTGTGGTGTGCTGGTTTCCATATATGTGATTATAGAGGAAAAATAAAGGAAATGTTTAATTATTCCATGATTCACCTCCCCCAGTTCAGTTCTCTGAATGTATACTTTTGAAGTCCTGATGACCCTCCTGAATAACAAATGAAGTCAACTGGTGCAGCACCTACAGAAAACTATCAACGGGACATGTGACATATATAACGCATCCCCTACCATAAAAGACATAAAGCCCATCTTCCACATTAGCAATACTCCGCAAACCCCCTCCCTATCCACACCCAACATATCTAGAACAACAAGCACAAACAAACACACTCAAACAGCACAATCTAAAGATTTCCAACCTGTTCACAATACCATGGAAAAACCCATCAATACCGGGATTCACCAACCCGAAGAATGGGAAGATTATAAAGAGAATACGGGGGTAATTAATCCCTTTCACGATGTCGATCAGGAAGATACTTTATTTCATCGCTGCGCTTCCTCAGCTAGTATTACTACACCATTACCTCGTAGTATTGGTAGCTCAAATTACTCCACTACATCTCTCTCTAGTCCTAGTCCCAATTTCCCCATAAACTCCCACCTAAACCAAACAAACTCTCACCTCCCTTCCCCCTCCCCAACCCCAACCCCATCCTACAAATTGCACGACCCACTCCTTACCACCATTTCCCCCTCCCACTCCATCACCTCCCCCACCCAACCAAAAACAAAAACAAACCCAAACCCAAATTCAAACCCCAAAACCACCCGCATCCCCCGCCTCCCCTCCCGCGGCATACCCCACATCAACCCCTCCACCCAAAAGAACTGGCAACCAATCCTGCAATCCTATCTCTCCTACTCCTTCCTCAACCCTGATATCCTCGAAGAAGCGCTCGAGACGCCCAAAAACGGTGTTACGAGTGTAGGGACAACAAGACGGATATGTATGGATGGAAATGCGGGGATGGCGAAATTAGGAGAGATGGTTATGCGGTTGGTTTTGAGGGAGCAGTTTTATTTGTTTAGTATTCCTCATGGTATGTCTTTTTTTTCTTCTTGTTCTCCTGTTCCATGCTCATGCTCTTCCTTTTTATGTGTGAGGATATATAGAGTGGGGATTTAGCCGGAAACTAATTCTTCTGGTTTGAAAAAGCACAAGCGGCTCAAATAACAAATCGTGTTCTTTCTCGTCATTCACTCAATGCCTATCCTACTATAGCATCATGTATTCGTCCTCAGCCCTACATTCCGGTATCTTTTCGCAACATCATAGAGCTTGTCAAAGAAGACACGCGCGAAGATAGTACGCGTGCTATTAGTAGGGCAGTTAAGGCTGTTATTGGGGCCGTGTATTTAGATGGTGGGATTGAAAATGCAAAGAAGGTGATGGAGAATTTGCAGATGGGGATTAAGTTACCACCGGGAAGTAGGGAGTAAGAGGACGAGGGTATAGACAGAGGGATTGCAGGTAGTCTGGGTAAATCCATAGATGATATTGATGGCTTGGAATCTTTTCTTGCGTAACATTCGATGGAATTTTAAATTATCTATAGCTAGCTAGGCTCAACGACATATCTGATTTATAAAGTGGCCAGGTGGACTAAATTTAAATCCTTCAAACCACAAAGTTTACTTATTAATGCCTGACGAATTGCTCGAATCTCCTAAGGGATAAAAACCCGTTAAGATGCTCTTGCAGAACAGACTATTGCTATGCTTACACATCACTTACATAAGCGAGGCCGCCGCAATCGCAATGTCTTACACGACTACCTAAGCAATGCTGCCTAAAAAGTCAAAACGAAACCATGAATTCTAACTGACATTGCTGAATAACAGTGAAGATTGCCAGTGCTTAGTCATAGGTGATTGGGATTATGGTAGATATGTGGTTATGGAACAACAAATTTTTTTGATATCTACGATACAGTGCCACACGACCAATGAGCATAGCTTAGGTCTTTCCCGGAGAGGCCTCCTGGACCAACACAATAAACATCCAAAGAATCCCGTTCCAGTCAAACAATGATTCTCAAACTAATTCTCTTGAGCATTTAGTCATCATATAAACATCATTACATCAAAAAAGGCATGCGAATTAGGAAAGTACTACAGGACCGATTAACCACATCTTGATACACTTCCGAGTTGATCACTTGATATTCTTCGGTGTCCTTATCGAGCAGTCCAACTCAAAATTTGTTCGGCCAATTCTTTCAAATTAATCGGGCGACGTATGATTAAACTACATCATAAGTGAATGAAACAGATGGTACGTTAGCAAATATAGCCCCTTCATACAGCCAATATAAGAGGCATGAGGAAGAAGCTGATGTAAATCGTGCTGATGCTCTTGATTTGAGTTTGAAAAGACCAGTGTTTGTTAATCGAAATTTTGTCTATAGGAGCACTTGCTATCTGGAAGGTAGTGGTTTAATTTCCAACAACTCAAAAGCACTTTTAACTGTACACGGCCGACGTCAAGCTTCTGGGAATCAGGCCTGCAGAATCTCACGGGTCTTTTCAAGAGACTTACAGACCCATGGAATATAGCCAGCTGGTATTTACCTTTTTGTGGAGTACTAGGACAGCCTTAGTCGGGTGCCGTCGAGGAAACCTTCCTGCATGTGTCGCAGGGGGCATCTCGCCAATCAGCGTCCAGCATATTTTTCGACCCAACACCCATAAAAGCTGCACCTCCTCCCTCATCTAACCCACTTTCTTTTACACTCCTTCACTTACTTTCTTTCCATCAAAATCTATCCCACAACCATCAACAGATTGATTCCACATACTCCAGACATCCAAACAACCTCCTAGGAACACAATCACGTGTGTAACACTTGGTACCCTCGTTCTGCTTGATCATCGCTTGATGATTCTGTCCAGGTTCATCAAGAGAACAGCAGACTCAACACAATCCATCAACAGCTCATCACCTGTTAAGTGATTCATCAAGCAAACTATCCCAATCATCAATTTACCACCCTTTGCTATCATTATAAATTCAATCCACACGGCAAAATGTCAGGAAACACTTCTCCCAGCACAAGTCACTCACCATCTTATTGTTACTTCAATATCACAATGGCACCATTCGAAACTAAGATGAAATCCCTTCAACGAGGACCAAAATCTATCTTGACCAATGCCGCCGACAATGATCGAAGGTCACCAGTTCCCAGACAGAAATTTGTTCACTTTGCTTCTAGAGCTATTGACAACGAAAACAATGAATTTGAGAAGAAAACAAATGATGAAAAACAGAAGAGACATGCCACCGCCTTCAATATTATGAACAATTCGAAGAGAAACCGAATTACTTCATCGTCAGAACTGAATAAGGCAAGTTCGTCCCGCAGCACCCTCGGCTCGACCCAAATTAAATCACCCCATCGCACGATCCGTGAGAAACCAAGTGAACGACGTAGCGGAATGAAACTTGAGATCCAGAATAGTACTTCATCCCAAGGTCGTCAATTTAAGCGTCCTGCACCCAGTACTACAGCTCAATACATTCCTCGCGTCCCGAGCCCTCCAATGAACCGAGTTCCACCACCAACCCCTCGCCCTACACGATTGCCTACACCAGATCTTGAGGATCCTTGCGGTTATCCTCTCAATTTCTGTGACTGTCTCGGATGCTATGAGGCTGGGATGTTAGAGCGTGGAGTTGAAAGTAGGAGAGAGGTATTGGCTTATTCGAAAATGGAAAATCAATGTGAGATATTTCCTCGAAGGAGACCATCAAGAGCTGACTCGCGTAGATCAGGCAGCAACTGCCTACATAAGAGATAGGAGGCTAGTGGAGAGAGGGCAAGGGCCAGACCTTGTTGTCGTGCCCAGAGAGGATTCCCACAGATGCAACTTAATGGGCATGGGATACCCTCGAAATTTTGCCATCGGTGCTTTAAAAGCGTAGATACAATTTTGAGAAGGTAGGTACCCCGATCCGCCACCGATGTCGTTATTGATTTTCGAGAATAGGCAACCATTTTCCTGGAACATAATTATTGAACTCGTGTGTTTGACGGCCGAGACATCATTTTATTACTAGCTTCAATTTCCCAGCAACGAGATATCTCTTAAGAGTGGGTTTGCTTCGGGATCGTACATGGTGTGGCTCGTGAGCGTGATATTATTTTATTTATGTTGAATAGAACAACTCCGTCTCCTTTGCAATACCATAACTCCCTAGCCTTGTTTCGTGAATGTCGAAAAGTGATTCTTTTTCCCAGTGAAATTGGAATACCGGTACAGTCTTGCACAACAAAGCCATTATTGAATATGCGAAGTATAGAAATGCAAAAATGCGATTCAGTGAGGCGGAAAGGACAGTTTCAAAGCCATCTTTCGTTCATGGTGACTATTTAATCTTCATCCCCTTGGTTGTGTTTGGTTTATTTCGGGAGTCGTGTTCGAGCGGTCGATATTCCATCTGTGAACAAATATTGGCATCGCATTTGTCATTTTCGCAGGTGTCAGAATGCGCCGAACAAGCAGTACTTCCAGCTCCAAATCCACCTTTCATACGATATCGTAGGCGGTAACGTTTCATTCACTCGTCCGACCGGGTATTCGCTCATTATATCAACCTCCCAAACAACCATTCAAAGCAAGACAAGTCCTGTACATTTTTCGTAGGGATATCTCAGTTTACTTCTTAACATGTCGTTAAAGCTGGCTTTCGTTAATGAAATCGGGCTGTTCCAAATATGGTTAGATCATGTCATATTTTTGGGCAAGGCGTGCAGGCATTACCGTGCCCCTCCCCAAGTGAAGCTTCAACCCCACCTTCTCGTCGACAAAGCTTCACCTCTTCCGATCTCGCAGATAAATTACTATAAATCATATTTTCATACACTGAAATCTTCAAGAATCAATCTCGACTTCAATTTTCGAATCATATCAATCAATTATCAAAATGTCAGACCTCACTACAGTTTACAGCAAGGATGCTGCTTTCCGTAAGCCTCTTCTCATTCTTGTGGATATTGATCAATTCGAGGAACTTCACCTCTTTTACGCGTTAATTCTAACGACCCTATAGCTGCAGGACCTTACTCCCAGGCCATCAAGACTTCATCTACTGTTTACTGCTCCGGACGTAAGTTCAAAATCCCTTCTTCTCTTGAGCCTCAATTCTCCTTCCTACCCTGGATTCTATGCTAACCCTTCTCCTACAGAAATTCCATGCACACCCGAAGGCGAGATCCTCACACTGGAGACTTCAAGCATCTCTGCCATGACTGAGCTCTGCGTCAAGAACTTATCTGCTGTTCTCAAGGAAGCTGGAAGCAGCATTGAGAAGGTCGTAAAGGTCAATGTCTTCTTGACAACTATGGATAACTTTGCGGAGATGAATGGGGTTTATGAGAAGCTTTTCAAGCACAAGCCTGCCAGAAGTGAGTTAATTTACCATTTCCACGAAGAGGGGAGAGGCAGATGGGTGGTGATGGAGACGGGGTTGAATGACGTCTGTAGGAGAATGAAATATGCTAATGAAGTTGCCGCAGGTTGCGTCGCAGTATACCAATTGCCAAAGGGTGTTCCAATCGAGATCGAATGTATTGCTGTGGCTTAGGGCTATGTGAGACAGAAATTAACGAGCACATGAACTCCGATGGCCTGAATGAATCATGACGCCCATGAATCCTCATCTGTAGTCCAACATTGAGTTGATGACATTATGAATACACCATGAAGTAGCTACTAAACCCCTTACCATTCTCCACCGTTCTAATATTTGTATCTTGGTGCTTATCTCAATAGTTTGAACTCTGAAGTCGGTAATCGATCTACGTTGATTTGCTTCTCACAGCATCATCACGCATCATACCTGATGTCAGCCAAGTACCAACTCATCGTGATTCCAAATGTCGGGCGGGGGGCATTGAAAAGATCCAGATCTTGATAGTTCAAGTGTTCTAATAATTCATGAACTTGAGTTCGTTCAAGCTGATTTTGTAAATGTGACGACTACCAGGCCTTAACTCACCATCTACCGGATATTTAAGTGTATCGAGAAGCTGCAGACACCCTAAAATCCTACCTTGACTCGTATGGTTATATAGTGATTTTCCAAACTAGGAGCATAATAATCCCGATTCCGGTAACGGTCTATGACGCGAATTGTGTGGTGCTTATGACCTCCGGTACTCAAACCCAAGAAATCTAGAACTGATAAAGACTGACAGCGTCATTATCGAGCACAATAGCGTCCCTGGTCTAAAGCCTGGATTTTAGAAAGAGCTTTTGATTGACCAGTCCCTGCAGGAACATCGATCATGGTTTTGCACATAACGACTTCTCAGTGATGTGACGCATGCTGAGTGATTCTATAATGGTGAAGAGGGTTTTATTATTGGAGCTACGATTCATGATATTTTAAACCCGACAATCCTTCTTGCCATATTGAGCCTAACGATTCCCAATAACGTTCAAATACAGCGTCTTGAAGGATAAGTGGAGATTTTTTTGATCATCGACCACCAGTTTAGTTCACGCAGGGTAGGTTTGCTTACAGTTTGTTGTTTGAGGAGAAAATCATTTGACACATTGAAAAGATAGTGAGAAGTCCTAACCACTGAGCTATCACATAGAACAATAAAAAGTTATAAAGTAATAAATAAATTTACATACTACTCCGTACAACTTGAACTGTTGTGTCACGATTCACCATTAGGATTAGTGTCCTGGGATAGAAAGGAATCACATGATAAGGAGCCCTAGGAGCCCTGAGGAGCCAGAAGGCTCTTGGGGGCTCCCTTTATTGTTCATTATATAATCAGAATACTTTCATAGTTTAGGAGCTTCGTGCTCAACTTAGTTATCAATTAGTTTACCTACATTCTACTTGATCTAGTAACGACTTTACTTCCAAGTGAATACTAGTGATAAAGCCTTAACCCATAACTACCAACTAGACGAAACCTTAGGCAGCCGCTGCCTCCAGTACAGTATCGTTACACTACCCCCACCAGCTCTCTAACCCTTTCTATTTCATCCATTCTTTCATCCATCCTTTTAACTATCTAATCATCTAACCATTTAATCTTTTCTTTTTAATAAATAAGTAACTTCAATCTAATCTCTAAAGAAGTAGGTAGTAGTCTCAAATTATTCCTTCCACTACTTCCCACTCCTACTAATACTAATACTAATACTAATACTTTTCCTACCACTCCCAGTCCCACATCCATTCATTCATTTCAATTCTAAACTCTAAGAGATTTCCTTCTTTAGTCAAGAGCTAAAGTAAGATTATAATATTCCAACCACTTGATCTCCTTAACCTATACCTTTGACCACCTAGCCTAAATCACATCACATCACTTACATCACAAAAAACACACACATACAAAATAATATATACTAAAACTCCATTGATCTTTAATCTATTTACTAACCCACCATCATTTATCTGCCATCCATACCAACCCCTAACGCATAAAAATCTCTGAATGCATAAAGCCCGAACCTGAAGAAGAGAATGAAATAATAAGGATCTAAAACATTAGGATAGTACTGCTGCAGCCAGCACTATCCATATTCGTAGCCTCGTGTGGTCAGTAAACATAGTGTCTTTAAATGAAGCACTCCCATGAAAAGAAAAAAAACCCCCCACAAACTACGATAAGAGCCCATTGATTACCATCAGTCGTCACCGCATTATATAACCCGGAAATTTATTTCCATCTCCAGACGCCAATGTGAACCAACGAATGAGAAACACAAATAAACCCTCCCGTATGATGAATTGTATGTAACGTGGCGTGGCTCTCGGATGGTCTTGCTTGGTCAACCCAATTCCATGTTGTTCGACAAGCAAGTTCGCGCCGGAAGTAGACGAGTAAGAAAATGATGGCCACTAGCTACCGCCGGACTCTCGATACGTTGAGTGAAAGCAAAGTTGCGAAACCATATCAATATTGCCACTTGAAACGTGAACGGAGTTAATAGTGCCTTAGACCCGGATCCACGAGAATGAAATTTAAAAACAAGCAAGTAGATTCCACCATTCCCAAGGCCGTGACTATTGCACGACCGTTGATTCCCTCAGACTACTTGGCGGTACCTGTTTGTGGCGACGTCCAAGTAAAGTTGCTCCATCGAGGTTGAGTTCGAAAGGGCCATTTTTAGTTCTAACCTGTTGCTTTGCAGCTGCTGTTATCGTAGGACTATGCTGTCCATATCCCTTGGCCGGAACTGCGGTCTTTGAGTTCAATTTCGTGTTTCGCAATGTCTCGCCGACTTGTGCAACATCTGATTGCCCAGATTTTGGTACCTTGGAAGATACACCGATATCCTCGTAGTCACCCTCGTCGCTCTCATCAAAGTCTTCGTCGTCATCGATAGGGTTGAGAGGGTTCATGGCGGCAGCCCCTCTGTAACCTTGCTTGAAATTCTTCTTGCGCTTGGCTTCTTCTTCTTGTCTGTGAACAGCATAACCAACGTCGAATACCTCACGTAAGTTGACAGCACCAGGGCTACGGAAATCCATACGTTTGCCAGCACCAGGGGACTCCAAAAGATCGGGGTTGAAGGCTCGTAAGCCACCACCCAAGTTGAGTTGACGTTCAACAGATGGAGTAGCATTTGGGGGGGCGTCAAGCGCCGCGTATGTAGGTTGATCGGTACCTCGAATCCACGGATGTCGGAGAAATTCTTCAATTGTATATCTCTTCTTGGGGTCCACAGTTAATAAATGTGAGACAAGGTCCTGCGCAGACTTCGAGATGTCATCCCACCATGGGGAGAGAAATGTGTATTGACCTCTGGCCACCTTTTCAGTCAAGACTTGAATACTTTCATCGTAAAATGGTGGGAAGCCGCAGAGCAAGGTATAAAGAACGCAACCCAATGCCCACATGTCGACACTTTTCGAATATCGTTCATCCCTGACAATTTCTGGAGCGGTATATCCGACGGTACCACATGGGGTCATGGTTTGACTATCCCATACGACCTTACTCAAACCAAAATCGGCAATCTTGATTCTTCCAATCCCACCGGATCCCAAGCCAAGGGTGAATTCACCCTCATCAACCTTATCCTCATCTTCAGCAGATCTTGGCTTTGGATTTTTGGTTGGAATAAATGGTATTGGTTCGAATAAAATGTTTTCCGGTTTGATATCTCTGTGAAATGACGTCAGTGATGCTGCTTACCAAATCATCAAGAACAAAAGTGGGGTGGGGAAGAAGGGAGGGGGGATTCTTCACCTGTGGACAACACCCTGCACTTCGTGAAGGTAAAGTAATGCTTCGGCAACTTGAGTAATAACGTGTCTTGATAATTTCTCACTGAAATAAGTGAGTCGAACAATTTGATGGAATAGTTCTCCACCCTGTGCCAACTCCAACACAAGGTAATAGTATTGTCTGGATTCGGAAAATTCGATCAGTTTGATGATATTAGGATGATCTAAACCTCGCATGATTTGAACTTCCTTGAGAATATTTGCCCTCTGTGAAGATCACGTCGAGTTAGCTATGATCGACACTGCGTGGAATGTTTTTTTGAAAAGGATAGATGAAAAATGATTCCGCACCTCCACGCCCTTGGGTTGCTTCTTGTTAAAGTTTGGATGAAGATGAGCATCGCCCTACCATACATTGTTGGCACGGTTCAAGAAAGCATAAAGAGCCAATAAAAAGAAAGATCCCATAGGTACTTACCTGACTAGAGTTCATCTCAAATTTTCGGACAACTTTGATTGCCACGTCTCCAACTCTCCCTTCCAGGTCCCTGGCCTTGTAGACATTGCTGAATGCTCCATCACCCATTTTCTCCAGGAGTTGCCATCGCTCGAGCCCCGGGTATCTTGGTAATTTGTTTTTGTTCTCATTTTCTTCTGCCACTATTCTTGCCAATTCTTCATTGACTCCTCTGGTCCCGGCATTTTGGTGTTGTCCTGCTGCGTGTGCTGCTTGATTTGCAGCCTGTACTCCTCTATGTCTATTGTCCTCATTCGCAGCTGAGTATGCATCTCCTCCCGGTACTTGATGTGCTTGATGGGCCATTACGTTCGGATCTGATTTGGTAGCATAATGTTGAGCGACTGTTGGGGCCACAGGCGAAGCTTTCTTGGTGTTTTCTTCATTGGCCTTCGCACCTCCCTTGCCTAAATTCATGATCAGTATTTGAAGTTTTGACTTTGAGAAAAAAAAAAAGTGAAGGAAGCACAGAGGCAGCAAATGCAAATGCGTTTGTAAATTTTGGATTCGTAGTCGACTCTGAAAACGTACCACGATGGAGGGCGTTTTTAATAGCCTGCGAAATGGAAGACATTTTAGTAAATATTTCGGAAAATTTGATGAGCAAATCTAAAATGTCAGGATTTCTGGAATTCTGAGATTTGGATGAAGGAAGATGTAAAATGGATTAAATTTCCAGTGAGACAAGAAGGGAGGGGAGAAAGTAGGAAGGATAAGCAGGGGTCGGAAGTTTTTGAGTGGATGTGAAAGTCTTAGGAAAAGATTGTGTTTAAGGTTATGTGTAGAATCTTGTGATTGGGATTGAGTGATGACTGTAAAGTAGGTAGGTAGGTAATGTCAGGTAAGGTAATAAAAAGTAATGTAATGCAACGCAACACAATACAATAAATACAATACAATGAATTTGGGCGATAAAAGGTAGTAAACTCAAAACTTGATTGCTTATTAAACAACGCAAAAAGTAGAAGGTAAGTAGGTAGGTAGGTAAGTTACTAAGGTAGGTCGTGATCGTACAAGTTGTGCCAAAAAAGATTGATTATCAATTCAGATCTGATATCAAATATCAAATATCAAAGATCAATACTTCATGAATACTTTATTTACTTTCCTCCCCAGCAAACTCAAATCTCTGCACAAATGAATTCGAGAAACTTAGTGCCTAGTGACTCTAGGGACTGATGACGACAAGGAGCTGGTGCTGGGTATGTGGTGCTGGGTATATGACGATGGTTTTTCTTTGTTTTGCTACGGGTCTGAGCTGAAACGAGGAACGTGATAGGCTGAATCAATTGGCAGGATAAAAGTAGGAAAACGGGATGAAAAAAGATGCAATTTAAATTTCAAGAATGGATGGATGGATTGCATTGGACTGCATTTGCATTTGCATTTGCATTGGATTGAACTGAATTACATTTTGACGGAATAATACCTGTAAGAGGAAAACGATTGACTGAATAAAAGAATAAATTCGCGAATGAAACAAAATAAAATAAACATAATATTAGCATTTGGTGCAAAGTATTGCTTAATTACTTTTTACTTTTATTGATGCCATATCTGAAGTTAAATATATAAAATATTTCCAGTTGGGCAATTCCAATTAATGCCAATCCAAGTTTTCCCACACGCAAATAGAATATCCCACTAGAGTCTAAAAGGTTAGCAGGGTCATTTATTTTGACGGGAGTTACGGGACCCCGATAGGGGAATCTCACACTAACGACGTCATTCATGCCTGGCAGCTTAGCCTCAGCTGCTTAGCTGACTCTCCAACCAAACTTCGCAAAAACTCCTCAAGGCACCGTCAGCGATAATCGCATGATGACGTAGACATCGCCCTTGAGTCTTGCGTCTTGACCCTTGACTCTTGACCCCTTGAGATAAATCCCATCTTCATTTCATCCTCGTGTCTCCCTTGGCATCATCCTCTTTTAGCACTCGCTTGCCAAAATTCCAAACGACTTGTCTCTGCTCCCCTTCTGGTGCCTACATCCAGACATATTGCATCTCAAAAACGTATAAAAGCTAGAACCCATCGCAAACTTCGCAAAACTAAAAAGGACACACGGTAAATCAGAACATGAACTACAAGCAAATTAGAAAGCCGACGAGAGGGACGAAGAAAATATAAAATATTAACCTACCTGAAGTTTGGAAGTCATAATCCCTTATGCTACGTCGCCTTTATGTGTGATCGCCGAGATTGTCGATCAACGTTTCTTGGTATCCTATGCCTCCTGAGTTTCGCATAACTAAGTAAGCATGGGATCTCATTGAATGCAGCATGGAACTCCTCACCAGGTAGCGATGTTAATTTGGTTCCTCTTTGATAATAATATTGTTGGGTTGATAGAATAGTTTCGATGAACTTCGACATTAAAAAGACATTAGTCTGTCAAGGCACTTTGGCTGGTCGGGTTTGCGTTGCGCATCGATATCTTAAATAGGTGTATGGAGGCAACGAGGAGAATATTGTGAGATTAATTTGAACTCGTGGAGAGAGAGTTTAATGAATGGAAGGCTTTGAATCCCTGTGCTTCGATGCTGAAGAATGCTGAAGAGAAAACATATTGGAAGAGAGGATGCTCTCCTATATATAATAAAACGGGGTGGAGTAAAATAAGTCATTGTCTTTGAGATTGACTCGTGAAGATTCTAGAGATACACTCGAGTCACTTCACGATAATGGACGGTGGAGTCATGATAGTGCTAGTGTCTGCTTTGTGACCAAAGAAGTGAGGTATTGGTCGCACGAGTTCAAACTCAAAATGAGAACATATTCAGATAGCATGTATTGAAAAGTGTTAAAAGTACCAGTTGTGCTTGTTCGCTTGATTATCAACGAAATGTCAGTCTCCCCAAACCCACCCCCACGTCCTCGGTATGCCTGATAAGGAAAGGGTGGCCACGGAAATAAAAGTCTAGAGTCTTTGGAGGTAAATCTATAGTATGAAGCTAGTGATTAGTTCGCCGCGCTATCTACAAGAGAAGGTGATGCGTAGGTAAGAGTACGCGAAGTGTGGGGTCTTCGCTTGCAGAAGTCACTGCTACTGCTCCTATTTATGTAATTAGTATGAAGTTTCTGCTAGCCTAGAGTATTCGTTTTAAAACGGTCGCGTTAAGTTAAAGAGTACACTTGTCATTTTTGAATGCGAAAGATCATTTCTCCCATGTCCAGATAAGCGGTTGGATGGATCGACAGTTTAAGCGCAGTATATTCCGATTTATTCTCCGAATACTTGCGTTTAGCTTCCAAAGCCGTTTAAATTGGAAAACTTGTTTTTCCCGGCTTAGTAAACTTTATTCAGGCCTGATTGTAAGTCTACGAGAACAGGTTGACAGTTAACTAAGTCTCTTATGTTGGAATCTAGATGATGAGAACTATTGATTTTAGAGGTGATCGTGATTTACATTTTCATATGAAGCACTATCTGTTATGAGCTCATCTTTCGAGAACCTACAATGTCACAGACATTTCCTCGAGGAGTTTTCTTCTTCCTTCTTTCTTTCATATATTTCCCATTGTCACTTTAAAGTCCATGTTATTAGAAAAGAGGGAGATAAAAAGACAATATACCCATTCGCTTTCTATCGATGCGCTTCTAGGTCCACAAAGATTCCAACGATATGCTATCAGCATGGTGTTACTATCATGGCCTGAGGCTTTCGATGTCTGTGTCAATACTGGCGTTAAGAAGAAACAAAATTCTATTCACAAGATGCTGGATCTTAGGACGGGCGCGGAGGATTAGACGATAGGACTTGGATAATGACATTTCGACGATACACTGGAAAACACCCCCATGATTCACACATTCAAGCTCGAAGCTGCTAGTTATTCAAATTTCATCGAGGGAACGGGGTAGGGGGAGAAGAGCCGAACTTGAAACTTGCAGATAGTCAGCTACTCAACCGAGGGCTGCACTGTTGCTTGCGAAAACTACACGTTGAAAGAGGGAAAGACAATCAAGAGTGCAATAATCCGCATTTGGCTATCTACCCATCTACAATGTATCGGAGGCGAGATACCAGCTGGTGCCGCGCAGCCCATGCAGACTATTAACGAGCTTATCACCAATTTCGGAACAACCATACAAGACCAATCAACGCTTCCTCTAATTATACATATAAAAGAAGAAAAGACCTTTCCATCCATCCAGCACACATCCACTCGGTTTACTTGCAGAATATACAACAAGAACAATTCACGAATAGATTTTTCAAAGGAGCTTTAAGCATTCATACCCTCGCTCGCTTACAGCTTACAAGCCGTGTATCTTACCAGCCTGGATTAAGCGAATAAAAAAATGCTATACTGAAGGAAAGATTTGAAGAGAGACTTAATACATACTGAGATAGCGGAGAACTATTAGGCTTATTACCTGGCTGATTTTATGTCATAGGAGGTTTTACATACGAACTCAACCATGAGACAAATGCTTTCTACTTCGGAGGGACTCCAGCCGCAATTACATTCCACATATACCAAGGTTTCACGGAGTCTGATATGAGTTGGGCTTGAATGTATGACCTCGCTTGGTAGCTGAACTGGAGATATTTGATTGCAAGGCTTTGAGGAGCGCTTGGAGCGAAGGATAGAAAGGGGT
>NW_001820829.1:1631923-1634838 GCF_000146945.2 Sclerotinia sclerotiorum 1980 UF-70
GGAAATATGATAGTGTCAGTACATACTTTGCAAAGGCAATATTGCATGTTGATCAAATCTTACTAAAGAGTCTGTGCAACACAGAGATATGATGCGAAAACTAAAAGCAACAAACACAATTATAACATAGAGGGCTGATTATGCTTACATTTGATCGTCCTAAGAAGCAAACCTCAGGGCTGTCTCCAAACGCCATGGAGTAGAATTGTGAAGTAGACCATAAGTGCTTGAACGGCTTTTTAGTAAAAAACGTATTTGCATGGACGAGTTGTGCTTCTGTAGGTGGTAAAGTGTCCCAGTGATAGCAAAGTCTGGTAGATGGAAAATTCATATGTTGAGGTGTAGGACGATCATGAGTTGGAGAATTTGTCGTAATTCTTCTCAGAACATCCTTCGCACAGAATCCCTGGAATCGCTTTATACCTACACGAGCCCATGACTGTACCTTCAAAGGGGATGACATGGAATGGTAGGCAATGTTAAGGTATGGTAAGGTAAGGTAAGGTAAGGTAAGGTAAGGGAAGGGAAGGGAAGGGAAGGGAAGAAAAAAGAGAAAAAGAAAAAAAGACAAAGGCAATGCCACAGCAAAAATCCATCTAATGTTTATATATTAACCTATCCTGCTCTACCAGACAATCAAATATTCCCCCCAACCCCTTGAAAACATAAAAAATTCAAATCCACAAATCAACACACAAACGAAAATCTCTCAATACAACAAAAATCGCTGTATAAGTACCTACTACCTAATACATAAACCTCCTCATCCAAACCTTAAACCTCTAATTTACCATCTATTTATCTATCTATCTAACCAACTAATTTCTTATTTCGCTAACCACCAACCTATCCTCCACATCATCCTATCCAAATTAGTCCCGCCTCGCTCCACCCCATACAAAAATAAAAACAAAAACAAAACGTCGTCAGCACAACATTCAAATCAAGCTAAAATTGAATCATAAATCATAAAAAAGCGGTATCAAGTGCAAAACTAATACTTAATACTTATTAACTACTGATCTGATTATTTATGTATTTATATCTGCTGGGGCTACTATAGGATCGATTGGTTATGTAAGACTTATTAATGTGGGTAATTAGATGGAAAGTCACTTTTGGTTTGCTGGTAATCGAAGGGGGGGGTTGGACTTGTTTTAGAGTTGTGATTTTGTTTTTGTAGGGTTGATATTTGGGATATTTGGGCGCTGGGAAGTATGTAAGATTTAGATTTGAGGATAGGGGTGTGTAATTTACCTTGGATGGAAAATTGAGGAGGATTTGATTGATCGGGAGGTTCTTGCTTGTGTGGAGTTGTGGAGTTTTCGGTGGTAAGAGTATCTATTTGGTTTGGTATTTGTCTAAGTGATTCTCACCAAAAGTTGGTTTTTTTTTTTTCGTTGTTGTTGTCTGGTAAGTTTTGATCGCTCTTTCCGAGCGCTGTTGTCTTTACCTTCTTCTTCTTTTCTCCGTACTATCAGATAATATAGGCGTCGGTATGCCATGCCTTTCATTGTGCGCCCACTGGTATCTTCCTCCTGAAAATAGAGTGGTATATAGTATAGCACACCACCTCTATGATCATCCCACTCCATTTCTGGAGAAAGTTGAATACGATATTGCATTGTAATAATACTAGCTAACCTCTGAATTCTTTTTGCCCTAACTCAAGGTAAAGATCTTCTTAAGTTCAACTTACTCTATCAAAATCTTACCCCAGCTACTCAGTTCCTTATACCCCGTGTTTTCGTACTCAGACGATACTATCTGCTAGTTGCTCCATTGATAAATTTTAAGCTTTATTCCCTATTAAGACCTTATACTGGTTGTGGTTATATTTGAGTGCTACTAGTGAAAAATCCTCATTACCATATGATCTAGTAGCATTATTAGATGCAGCGAAGTACTATATATATATACCTCTAATTTCATTATCCAGATTTCCTTTACCGCTAACACCTCTCTTTTCTCCCTTGCACAACACTGAGCAGTTCCACAGATCTCTTTCTAACACTACCTCCTCATCTTTCCCAACGAATTCATTTTCCTGGTGATATAATCTCTCTTAGCGGCACACTCATACAGCAGTAAGTGTGCCTTCCTCTCTATAATCACTGTTACTATCAAAAGACCATTCACACAAATCAACGACAGCCTAATTTCCAATCTGGAGTTACAATCCCGCAGACAGTCCGCATTTGCAGCCGTAGTCGTAGCCTATCCCAAATCTTCATCTCCGTTCTTAACACTCTCTCCACTCCGCTCCACTCACTTTTCCCTACACCTTCCACTCCATCCGCTGTATCAGATCATTAATAATCAACTACCAGCTGGCAACTACTCGAGATACCCTTCCACCAAAGCCAAAGCCACTAAATCCATGATTCACAAATTGCACTCTGAGAACAATCAAATGCCTTGTATACAAGCTAAGAAAGCAGAACAGACTTCAGATAACTTCTCACCTTGTTTCCTCCCTACAGTCTCCATACATGATCAAATCTCATAATCTCACGATATACTTCCAAGCTTTCAGTAACCTAGTCACCTCTCCATAGATATACCTCCATATACCCAGTCCCCATAGACTAAGAATCCCTTCCAACAACAGATGAGAAGAAAGGAGGATAAAACAAAACAAAAAATAAGGTAGACAACAGATTACTACTTTACAAAAGGAAGATAAACTACTCATCTGACTACACCACTAAACCATATGACCCCAACCTAGCTCAATATCCACCCTCAAAATGTTATAATCCGAACCTAGTCTAACCTAACCTAAGCTAACCTACCATATCCTATCTTATCCTCACAACCACCCACCAAGCAAGAAATCCCTCGACATCTTTCATACCTCCCAATAACCTATTAGCCTACCAAACTACCGCCAAATCCACAATACCATCCGCATC
>NW_001820829.1:1635253-1642674 GCF_000146945.2 Sclerotinia sclerotiorum 1980 UF-70
TTTGAATTTCCCGAATCCAATTAAAAAATTCAAATACATCAATATAGGTCAATTACAATTTATCCAACCACCCCCAATCCCCTCAATCCCCCAACTTCCCAATCTCAAATATAGAAATCCCATATTTAGCCCGACCAGTGACTAGGCTAGAAAATTGGATATCTTGATCTCCCGATTCTTCTTCTCTATTTATCTACCTACTAGGTAGGTAT
The DNA here is from genome assembly GCF_000146945.2 of Sclerotinia sclerotiorum 1980 UF-70. Classification (NCBI taxonomy): domain Eukaryota; kingdom Fungi; phylum Ascomycota; class Leotiomycetes; order Helotiales; family Sclerotiniaceae; genus Sclerotinia; species Sclerotinia sclerotiorum. The sequence goes on from NW_001820829.1 coordinate 1,635,466, forward strand.
GCTTCTTTTCGTTTTGATTTCTACCACGTACAAATATGTCATATAAATCAAAGTCCTCGAAGACTCGATTAAATGTTCACAACCAAGGATAGATGAACAAATGGATGGATATACATACTACAGCATTCATTCATTCAAAGTGTAGTAGTCACACAAACAAGTACAACAAAAACAAGGGAAAATACCACACCCACTCATATAATCCTGAACTTGTCCCATTACCTCCTCGACCTAAAGAGAAAGAAAAACGATGTACGCACTGATTGCTTGACGCGCTTACTCAACTAACCATCCATAACCTGACTATTACGCCACGACATGACGAAAGATATAAAACGCCCTGAAACAGTCATATTAAATCAGTCATGGGAACCACTGATATCGCTTTCCCTTCTTCCAGATCCAATCAAATCAACCCCGCTCTTGCTGCCTCTCCACCTCCATCGCCAAGCACCTCCTCCATCCTAGCCTTTCCCTTTCCAATACCACCTTCACCAACTCCCATCCTCCTTGCCACATATCTTTGTGCTACAACCCCCACTCCCAAACTCAGTGTCTCCTCCACCCATTCCGCAACCCATTCGCGCGGATCCACTCCTCCACTTTCTATAATTTGTTGAATCTCTTCGGGTAATCCTGTATGCGCACCCTCCGATTCGGCACCGAAGAAACCGGACTTTTCTTTTGATGGTGAAGATGCGGATACAGGAGTCAGTGGAGCTGGAGCATCAAGCCATTCAATCCACTTTGCAGGAATAGATTGGGTAAGTGTAGAGAACGTTATGGTGTGGACTGGATCGTGGAGATAAATAGCGAAAGAGATTAATTCATCAGGTATCGGTTTATCGTCAACAACACCTCCTTCCTTCTCTGTTACCGGACCTCCTTGGAACAAATCGACTGGTGCTTCATGGGTAATTGCTTGTACGGCCATGAAGATATCGCTACTGCGAACTGGGTTTGACTCGCTAAGATCTTCGGTGGCTCGCTGAGCCGCGAGTTCTAATCCACCATGGGCATCGAAATACTCTTTCGAATAAGCTTCTGCGCTCACGCGGACGAGTTTCGTTCCTTCAACGAGTCCTTTCACAGAGCCAATATCGCGATTGTCAGTTCCTACGCGCCACCATGGTCCATCGCTCCATCCTGCATTGCCTCCAGTATAACCAGCTTCGGATGCGCGACGTGCTGTTGATTCGTGACCACGTTGGATGACAAGTAGATCTCCTCCTTCAACTTGAGCCATTACACGAGAAAATGTAGAATAGATGAGAGGTTCGAGAGAAGGATAACCGATAAAATCATGGGTGATGTGAATTTGAAGTCGTTCGTGGGATGAAATAGGTGGTGCGAGAGTATGTAGAATATTTGTAAACGTCGGAAGAGCTCTCGATCTCAACTCACCACCTTCACCTTTGATTAGCATATCCCTCGCTTGCCAATAAATCAACCAAATATCTTACCAAAACCTCTAAGAACCCCAACGTTTCCCTTAACTTGTTCCGCCCATCGTTTTGCTTCCTCATTCTGTTGAATTTCTTTAACTGCAGCTTGAGCTTGATTGACAGCTGCACTAGCTGTAGCTGTTGCTGTTGCGAAGACACTTCCCCATGACCATCCCCCACCCGCTGACGGAGTTTCAGCAGCAGGTTGAGCAACTGGAGCTTTCTTTTCAGCTTCTTGAAGATCGCTACTAGTTGCTGAGGGGGTAAAACTAGTATGAAATGACCGAGTACTGTCAACAGACTTTCGAGGAAGAGTAGGTTTCTCCTCGCTTGATATGTCCTCACTTCTGCGGGAAGCTGGAGGAGGGGTTGCTGTATTCGAACGCTTCACTTGTTGGATTCGTGGTGTATGTGGTCTACTTGGTTGCTGAGCTCCAAGATTTTCAAGTTCCGCAAGTAGATCCTGTTCTGATTGAGATGGTTGTTTTGTTTTATGTGATTTTGAAGCTCCCTTGGAAGAAGGTGCTTTAACTTTAACTTCATCAATACCTTCCAAGAGTTCATTCAACTCATCATCGGTTGGAGCTGGTTTTGATTTCTTTGAAGCCATGATTGTGTTGTTGATTGGCCAGCAATATCAATGATTGAATGATTTATTGGGCGTGTTTTGTTGTATGTTGAGTAAAAGATGGTAGCAAAGAAATGATACTGACTTTCACCTGTCTCATTTGGCCTGGCTCTATTTTGGTCGTTGTTGATAAAGGGCAATTATCAAAGGTCCAAACATCCATCATCCATAATATAGGGCGAGGCTAATGCAACCTTATATTAATATGTGATTGGCTCCAGCCACAACTGAGGCGTCTCTAAACACCGAGCACCGCCATCCATCTAACATTTTATGACCCGAAGCCCCAAATTGAATCGAAATAACCTTTTTAAAGCAGTTAAATGAGAATCTGACCGACTACAATACTTTTTAACAACAATAGCTTTATGTCTTGCAAATAGCATGTAATCGATCATTGAGCTCTTTTGCTAATTCTCCTATAAATTTGCTCTTTCAATTTGTACCTCGTCTCTCCATCATTTTGGTATACATTTTCTTCCGGTTGCATGTACAGCTGCAAAACTTACGTCTGAGACCTTGTGGACAAAAACTCGAACTCTTTGATTTGAGAGTTGAAGCCAGCACAACAAACTGTGTTGGTTTCATATTCTTTCTGATCAATTCACTGAGGAAACTTCCCAACCCTCTTCAATATGGCGCGAATCAAGGTTCCCCCTATTGCGACTCAAGATTCTACTTCTAATATCGAGAAAGGAGTTGGCTCTTCCGAGTCCCAAGAAACTTCATCTAGTTCTTCTACATCATCTTCCTCAACACCAACCTGTCCAAATTGTAGTAATACATTCGCGAAACTATCAGATACAGTAAGTCTATCTCTACATACTTCTATTCCCATCACCATATTCTTTTCATATTCACAATATGTAGGACTTTCTCAATCACGTGGCTGCATGCAGTCGACCATCCACAGCGGAATCAATAGGAACGGTTACTACTTCGGGTAGTTCTCTATCACCACCTCCTACTTCACCTAGGAACTTAATTGCTACGTCAAAATGTTTTTCCAATGGAGATGGGCCAAAAGCGGATTTGCATTTCGACTACAACGCGGCCCAAGAGCCTGCAATTGCTATTGCTAATGCCGACGAAGAAGATTCTATTTCCAAGGATCACAATCTGATTCAACCATATGTCGATCCGAAATCTGAATTCGACTACTATGATCAAATCGAAGGCCATGAGGAAATTGACGTAGATATCAATGACCCTGATATCAGCCTTAAGTTCAAATATCCTAAACTTCCGGCCATCTCACACTTCGAAAAATACCTCAAAAATCCTAGCGAAATGTCATATGATGAATTGTACAAAAGAGCTGAGATAGTTAGCACAGTAAGTCATCGTCGCTGCTTCATGGCCTCGAATTTGTTTTTATATAATTTTACATTGGTGTCCTACTCCATACTGTGCGGCGTGAAACACAACGACTAATCATTATCATAGAATGTTTTAGCCGTTTGGCAAAAGGAGTTTGACGCGATTGATGAAGAAATTTATGCATATGAATGTCAAGAGAGAGAACGAGTGCAAATGGAGAAAGAAGCGGAGAAAGCCGTAGAAGAGGCAGATAGAGTTGCCGAGCAATTGGAAAGAGATGACCTGGTGGCTATGGCAAAAGAATATGCCGTTGTATTAAAATCAAAGGCCCCTGAATGGACCGCTTTCATGAATCAATTTGAAGAGGATGATGAATTTCGCCTACGTCTTGAAAGCCTTCGGGACCCACAATTCAGGGCGAAACTTCAGAGGCAAGCTTTCGCTAGGGAACAAGAAAACAAAAAGCTTAGGCAAAAGGAGCTGAAAGAGTCGAGCAAGCCAAAACTTCTCAACGAGCCCTTGCCTGAGATCAAAGTGACCAAAGAGGAGATAGAAGCCGAGAAGAGAAAAGTAGGACGCTTAATAGATCCCACGAAATGGGACGATATGAAGCAAGCAGATGTATACGGTTTTGAATATTCTTCGCATCCAAAACATCTTGGTGCGCAACCAATTCCGACAGCGTCTAGAAAGCGTGGTTTGGGTGAAGTAGACATGACAGAAGGTAGAAGTGGTCGAGCTCAACGAATGGCGACCAGGAAGATGTACGATCAGAGCACACCAGAAGATGAATCAGACGGTTTGCCAGCGAAACGACAACGAAAGATCCGAGTACTTGACGATGCTATTGGAGAGTTGTCGAAGACTTCTCGAAAACAAAGCAGAAGTCAAACCCCCATCAGGAGAACCTTTCCATCTGGCAAGCCCATTGGAAGGCCGCCAAAATCGCTTTCAAAGCTCAAAGATGTTCAACTTGCCTCTGGCGAAGATGAGCCACCGATGCTTGAAGACGATGCTCCAAAAGATGAAGATATTTCTCGACACCTCCTGCCGTCCGAACAGGAACAGCTGCAGCAATCGGCCGAATCACTCGTCAACCAGATCGCGGAGGAATTACCAGTTGAACCGGTCGTGAAAAAGAAGCATGCAGGTGGTAGGCCACGGAAGCATCCACTTCCTGTTCCTCCTCCTGTGGCTGTTGTTAACATTATACCCCCCACAGAAGAAGTTATTACAGCGCCATCTGATACCCCTGCGGCGATCGTACCCCCTGTAAAGCCAAGGGCTAAAGTTATCAAACCAAAGAAGCATCCAGCCAAGTCAGCCAAGTCCAGCAAGTCCGGTAGTCGAGTTAAGAAGGAAGCTAATATCGAACCAAGTGCTGAAACCGAGGAAGAAAATGCAATCCTGCCAACTACGGAACACGATGAGGATTCGGACTCGGATGCAACTGCGGCCATCAATTTAAGGCCCGGCAGCTCATCTTCGCAATCAACTATCTCTTCTTATGGTAATCGTCAAATCAACCGTTCTTCCACTCGTGAACAGACCCTAACACGTGAAACTCGAATAGCTACTCGAAAACGTGCAGCTGCATCTACTGAAAAGTCTGTCTCAATTCAGGAATCTCCTAAGAAAGTTCGAGGAAAGCGTAATAGTGGATCAAGCGAAACTCCTGTCGCCACTTCTCAACCACAAAAGGCCCGAAAACCAAGTAAAAAACAGGCAACAATCGAAGAAAATGAAGAAGTGGAACTATCGCAGGAACCAGTCATCAAAAAAGAAGCAACCCCTGGCGCACACCCAATCATTTCACCGCCATCATCCCGAACTAAGCGCAAGCGAATTTCTGAAGCCATTGCCGAAGCGCCAAGCGCTTCTCCTACCAAAAAGGCTCGCAAAGGTCGTCCTAGCAAATCAATGTCAACACCTTCAGAGGGGCTTCATTTTATATCCGCCTCATCGCCTAAGATCAAGGTAAACAAGAAGGCCAAAGGACCCCTTGCGAGAATCCTTCCACCTCGTGAACCGAGCACTCGTGCCCGTCGTGCTCCAAAAGCTATTCGAAATGCCGACAATGCTGACGAGGAGGATGAGGATGAGGATGGAGATGAGTTGAATATGCCAGCAACGGAATACGAAAGATATCAAGCACTGGCTGATCCAAGAAGCCCCATTACGTTGGGCAAGAGGATTCGGAAAAGCGTCATTGATTTAAGAAAAGCGATGGAAGGCGGTGATGACGATGATGGAGATGATGAGTTTGATGGGTGATCAGGTTTAACATCATCGATAGCTTCCGTCATGAAGACCGAGGCTATTTATTGCCAGATCTGACTGTTCAGGACCATGACTCTCATTTCACGTTTGAACTGGACGTCCCTTCTTACATCGACTTGCCTTATAGCTCGTTAATATCCTTCTTAAAAAAGAAGAGCAACCTGAGGTTGTTGCTACCTTAATTGGAAGCAAATAAGTTCACTTTGTGTATCGATTTTGTCGGTCGAGCTCATATAAACCAGAATGGGCCTTGAATAATCGAGTCAGGCTCCTTTCACGATAAACGACTACTCGTTACAACACCACGTACATAAATTCGGCGGACTTCATGGAGTACTTCTGCTAATTTTCTTTTTCATTTTTGGCTTACCATCATTTACTCCACTTGTTCATAATCAAGACACGCTAACCATTGGACATATCACGCTCCGCACTCTCTTTAGACTCCGGCGAAAGGATTGGGTTTAACCTTTTTCTATATATGCAAACAGGCGGGTAGGGATTAATTACTTAATCATTGACATTGTTTCTCAGGGATAATAGGCGGATGACGGGCTATTCGTATTTCTTAATGGGTACATGGTACGGACTCGGATCTTGTATGGAAGGTTCTTGGGATTGGGACAAAGGGCCTTTTTCTGTTTATATACATCTGTCTCATGGCTGGTCTTGGAGTTTCTGGTTAAAGAGCACCGGGGTCGTTTTCATTTTTTGATTTCTTATCTCGTTGGCTTTGTACATAGGATTATAAGAATGTGGGGTGTTGGTACCAGGTTGAGGTCTGGAATATATAGAGATAGCGCAACAGAAATGGAATTTGGACTTTGTTTTGATTTGAAAGCTAATATCTTTGCACTTCGTTCGAATGTAGTGAAGCGAAGGAGTCGAGGGTTGTTGGACAGGTTATCCACCATTCAGCTATGGACGGGTAATTATTGCTACTAATGATTTGATATGAGTTGAAGTTCTTTCACCTCAGCTTGATTTTTTCTGTCTTATCTTTCTCTTCATCTACATTAGTTTGATTTAGTCTAGTCAGAGAAACACAAATTTACTCCAAGTAGGTTGAGTAGGGGCCTGAGGTTGTGATTTGAGTAGATGGAAATCAAATTTGATATTCGGATTTTGTATTAGTGTCTGGGTATATTCTGTTCAACCAAATCTATCTATTAATAAGATTGAAAAAAAAAAACAGTCTATCTATTCATCTATCCCATTATGTCTATCGTAAAATGTAACATTCTAAAAATTATCTATCCTCGTAGTGTAATGTTCGCTGTATAAAATCCAAATCTAATTTTCATAACCCAAGATATCTTCGTTTATCATTTATTCATACGTATGTCGAAATCCCCCATCAATCAAACCCAAAACATCACATCACATCGCATCCCCAAACCCCACCCATCATCCCATTAATTACCTCATTACCCCCCTCCAAAACAAACCAACTAATGCACCAACCCCTCCCCAACAGCGCCCTTCTTCGACCAAAACGGTACGAACGAGATGAGGGGAGGAGGTTTGTGTTTAATT
>NW_001820829.1:1643167-1687937 GCF_000146945.2 Sclerotinia sclerotiorum 1980 UF-70
GCCGACGGTCATGGAGAAGATGATGCCGGGGAGACCCATAGGGAGGAAGTAGAGGGCGGTTTTGCCCGGGGAGAGGAGGTTGATTTCTTGTGCTATGAGGACGATGTAGTAGAGGACTGTTTGGTAGCCGCCGTAGCATACTTGGGGGGTTGTGTTAGTATGGTATGGTATAGTGTAGTATGTAAGTTAAGGGACATGTTAAAGGAAGAAAGAAAGAAAGTAAGAAACACAAGCCGATAAAATAAAAAAGCAAATAACATACCAAACCCCGAAATCCACAGCGCAGCAAAATTCTGGATTTTCCACAGCGAAAGCGGCATGATGGGATGCGAAGCCCTCTTCTCCACATAGACAAAAATCCCCAAAACCAGCACCGAAAGAATCAACAAGACGATAATAAAAGCCTTGCTCCACCCATACACGCCTCCACTCGACAGCACAAACGACAGCAAAATCAACCCACCGGTCGACAACCCGGCACCCAACAAATCCAAACTCGGTTTCTCATTCCCGTCCAACCGATCGCGCGGTAAGATGAACTGTCCCAAGACCCCTAACGCCCCCGTCAACGCAGCAGAAACATAAAAGAGATATCTCCAGCCCAGACTCCCCGTCAAGAACCCCCCAAAAATAAGCCCCGCGCAGAAACCCACTGCGCCAGACGCCGCAAAGAACGACAACGCAATCGTGCGATCCTTCGCCACAAAATACGAAGAAATGATTCCCACCGCCGACGGCACCGTCATCGCTGCGCCAATACCCTGCAGGGCGCGAAAAATAGCTAATTGGATAAACGACGTCGCGAATCCATTTGCGATGGTCCAGATGGATATCCATAGCATCCCGATGCAGAAAATAAGTTTGCGTCCAAATCTATCGCTTAATACGCCGGCTAGGAGGAGAAATCCTCCAAAGGTTAATGTGTATGCGCTTATTAACCATTGGAGATCACTAGCTTTCGCACCGAATTCTTTTTGGATGGCTGGTAGACTGATATTGACACCGGTCATGAAGACATTGTCCATGAGTTGTGCTCCGCATGTGGTTAGGAGGATGAGCGCGCCGCGGAAACTCTTGACACTGCCGATATCTGGGTATGAAGTTTCGGGCAAATCTCTCGAGGGTTCTTCGACCTGTAGCTCGAAATAATCGCGCGGAGGGCCATTTCCACCGGCGGTTGTATTTGAATGTCCTTTTCGATGTGAGTGCGGACCCGGTGTGTTAGCAGCCGAGGAGGGGGATGGAGGACGTGTTGAGTAGGGCGTGTTGAATTCGCTAGGTAATTCTCTGATCGTACTAATTGGACCTGGCTTCGCTGCCTTGGGGAATGTTATCGTTGTAATTCCATTATCCTTTTCCTTCCCACTGTCATTCTCCTTGGAAGAGTCCGCATGCGATTCAAGAAAAGCATCTTGATGCCCACTAATAACACTAGCCGTTCTCGTCAAACTCTCGAGATCCTCCGCACGTATACTATCGCGAAAAGTCAATCGTCCAGAAACATTTGAGCGTCGTCGAGGTTGTGTATTTCCTGCTCCCAAGCCGGTACCATGCGAATCGTCATATTGTGAATTTCGTCGTTCAGGAATAGGAAGGATATGCTGTTGAGTGGTGGATGTTTCAGCAATTGAAGCTGGTGTTGCAACTATTAGCTTAAAATTTCTTGCACAGAGATTTCCAGATTGGCGAGGATGAAGGAGTAAAACTTACAAGACATAGTTCAAATACTAGCAAAACTTTATTTGATATTAGAAAAAACCAACGGGGAAAAAAGAAATATTATAACGAATATCTAGCACTTAAAGATGTTCATACTCCGTAGTTGGGCAGCATCTCATACATTTCATACACCAACCCACAACCCCATATTTTTGAAAAATTTAATCACCATCCATCATCGATAAGCCTGAAAATCAATCACATCTTATCGCCACGACCTGGACCCTGAAGGGTCTTTTTTTTCTTCCAAATTAGCACTTTTTAGGAAGGTTTTCCGACGTTTATCCATGTTCCTGAGCTAGGTATCCGCAAGCCAGCGAGTCAAGACATGTGCTAAGGATCCACATGGAGCCAACACTTGAATCATCGTGGAGATTTGTTTACCGCACGAGCTCATGATCATTTGGAGACTTCTCTTTGAAGTGTGCATTGCATATGATAAGAATCAAAACTAGTTATTTCATACCCCATATCGTTTAGAAAGGGAATTGTATGATGAAATGGGAAAAGATATCCCACCCAATACATCGGCCTGGGTAGCTTACCGGCCCTAAACTATTTACCACCGGCTCGGGTCGAGTAAGACTGCGCTTGCAGCCTTATGGTAAACATGGTAAATACTTTTTTAAGTGCAGTCGTCTGAAGGCACCAGAAGACCCAGTTTAATTCGATGTAATCCACAATTTCATTTACCCATCAATGTTATATATATTTTCACAAACAGAAATGAGACGAAAGGGTCCAAGTTTCCATAGTCGTTCCAATTTCAGCAGCATAACATTAATCTGAATTACACCTCCAAACCACCACAGTAGGTTCCATCCAACTCATCATACTGCAATGACATCCAACTCCTTGCGCCATCATATAATTCCAGAAACAAGTACTCCATTTTATACAATACTTTCACACGTACTGGGAGGGAATATAACGCCAAATCAAATGCCAACTATATGCAAACGCCCCAACATTGGCGCATCCATTTTCCATCTACTATTATCCCTTTGAATCCATAACTCCTTCGTCTTTCGATTCCATGACCCAGATTGTGGTAAGTATCGGAGAAAATCATATGATATAAAAAGAAAACGCAACGAAGATATAAAACCGCTTGGCAAATATAATAAAATGAAAACGAGAGGTAGAAAAATGATACCCGATAAATCAGCGAAACATTGGCATCTTCGTAGTTTCAAGGCTATTGTAAAAGTCGCTTGGCGGGATCGATTGTCGCAAGGCAACTGAGTGCATCAGCTGCTAGGAAAGATGGGTAGATTATGAAGCTGGCGCGGAATCTTTCTTGACATCCCGCTCCATCCTCTCATCGTTTTTCTTTTTCTTATCGGCGGCTTTCTGTTCGTCCTGTCTACGTTTGTCTTCAGCTTTTTGTACTTTATTTGCCTTCTTCTCGGCTTCAGTGGATATCTTTTTCTCTGCGGCTCGTTGAGCTGGCGGAGGTTCGGATGCACCATGGGATTGTGTTTTCTGTTCTTCTTTGATTGGTTGTTTGCTTACAGGTGGTGTATCATTTTGTTTGGCGTCCTGTGCGGCCTTTTGCTTCGCTTTCTCTTTAGCTTCCTCGGTAGTCTTCTGTGCCTCTTCCAATTTCTTTGCCTCTTCCAGTTTCTTTGCATCTTCTAGTTTCTTCTTATTTTCTTCGGATTGCTTAGCTGCCTCTTCTGCCTTCTGGGCATCGGTTTTTGGTGGTGGTTGAGCTGCCTTTTCTGGTTCGACTGGTTTCTGAATTTCTTGCTTCACAGGGATCCATTCCATCTTATCATCGTCAAAGTGGTGGCTTAGTATGTAAGTTAGCGAGGAAATTCAAGGTGAATATTGCGATTCCATCCAACATACCCCTCAAAGTCAGTCAAGGTCAGTGATTTCTCATGATATTCTGCTTCCAAGATTTCTTTATATGCAAAAGGGATCTTGGCTGGTGCGCCCTCGAAGAAGGTGTCTCGCAATGGGAAAATGTAGGTATCCTATGATTATTAGCACGATTCATCATTTACCCTGCTCATACGACATTACCCTATATTCATGACCATCCTTGCAGCTCAACATTCCTTCTCCGGCTGGATGTGTGTAATTGTATCTTGCAGTTGTAATATCAATGAACAACCCACTCGTAGTATCGACCCACCGAGCATCAATGACATTCAACTTGTCCGATTGCTCTCTATTAAGATAATGAGGGTTGACCTCTAGCATATAATCTCGGCCCTCTGGAATACGTGGAGTTTTATAATGGAATACTGTCATGTTGTAATAAGAGGCAAGAAAGTGCATTGATTCTTCGGAAACTTGGACGTCGGAATCGGAATCCCATGGTAGAATCTGAAGGACATGAGACTTTGAAAAACCTTGGGCAACTCCAGTATTGTTCTTACCTTACGATTCCACCACCAGCCTAATAAAGTACCATGCATAAGCCATGTTTCCACGCCAATATCAGAGAAAGTAGCGAGGTAGGTTTGAATGAGGTTCGAAAGTGCATGTCTGCGTTCTCTGTATCCCAATTGCTTATCGGCGAATCTGTGAAATAGATGTTAGATTCTATCATTGTGTACCATAATAACTTCTCTTGGAGAAATTTACATACCGGCCGTCGTAATGTGGATGGAAGCTATTAACCTCACACTGTTAGCATGCAATCCCGCAGTACCTTTGAAAGTCTCTTGTTTTCAGCCTTGACGGGCTTGTGGGATACGTACACGCTCTCATCTGTCAGGAACGAGCCATAAGTTAGCAAAGTTCGGCTGAATGAACTACCATGAACAGGACCATTCGGTCAGGCCCGCATCGGCGGTCGCCATGATCAAACAACCCTTCTGAAAGATAGATCTAATGGGTACTCACGAAAATATTTATCGCTTGGATCGCCTGCTTTTCCACTCATATCCTTGAGTAGCTTTGTGCGCACACTGTAAAAGTCGGCATCTCTCTTTTGTATCGCCAGCGCCGACACAACTGACAGAAGTCCAGGCAACGTAATGATCCAAGAAAATCGCATCTTCAAAGGACCACGATATGGTGATGAGTTTACAAGAGGACAATGTCGACAGGGTGTGAATAACCGTCTTGGCGCGGTCTTCTTGACGTAGGTAGATTTGCCAAGCGATGTATGATGTCGTCTTCTCTATTGCGTGTGGAGAGGAAGGATTCGAGATGTTATTTTGTGCAAAGCAAAGAGGTACGAAAGAGAGAGAGAGAGAGAGTACCGATACAAGATGTTAAAAAAAATGTATAAAAAAGAAAAGGTAATTTCAAAACAGAGAATGAAATTATATTCAAGAAAGAAGATGGACGCGGGGGGAAAGCACACGATCAAGTACTCTTTTAGCAAGAAGTAAATGAGTGGAGACAAGATATTTAAAGTTATCAAAAAAATAAAAGTGATCAGCAAAACCCAACAATTGTTAAACATGTAAAATATATTAGGGCGGCGTGAGGCGAGTGAGGATATATGTATATGCATTCATTCGCTGTCTAAAAGAATCAAATTAGGGGAGAAAATGAAAAACAAGGAGAATATTGAATGATTGAGTGACTGAATGATTGGATGATTAGATGATTATTGGATAGTTGGATCAGTCCGAAGAGGTCGTCGCGGGGATTCAAGCATCAGCCCGCAAAGCAAGTAAAAAACAAAAGAGGGTATACGTATATTCAGGATGGAGTCTTGTAACTGGCTGCATAGATAGCTGCAATTATTAGGAGCAAGGGCGTGGAGAGCTGGATAAGTTAGCGCTTCTGTTGGGTTGAATCCAGCGAACAAAGTCTAGAAGCACAGTTCCCAGCCCGGTCGAGCCTCCGGATACACGCCTACGCACATTCTAGAGTGAGTTCTGGCGTTTCCTACTAGTCAGGTACAGCAACCGATTGGATGTAATATTTACAAGACTTGAGAACAATCTCATCCAGCGACATACAACCAATTCATTCTGCGTTTTTGCGTTTAGAATACTCAATTCTTATTGTCACCAAAACCATCACATTTCTGCATTCTTATTTTCATCGCAATCCCATAAGTCATAAATTCGGTTGAGCCAGGGGTGCTTTTGTTGTCAATATTTCGCAATAATACCAAACGAAAAACCCTTGGAAAAGCTCAGTCATTTTCATGCGTAAGCAGTATGCAGAGTACGCACATAGATTACGACGCTTTGGACCTAACCTTAATTGTTCGCTGTTTTTGAATTTCCCAAAGGTTTCAGAATTATATACCAGAATACGCACGAAACTCATCATTTTTTTCATTGAAACGCCAAGTAAGGCAATTTGCCTATGTTCTTGGGTGTAGCCAAATTGAATGCAAGGCATGAAGGCCGAGAAAAAATAAAGAATGTTAATCACTACCAGAAGGGGTTCATAACTGGGGAAAGGTTTAGTACATGCATCCGATGTATCCGTATCCGTTGAATCAGCAAGGTTTGCGCGGTGGTTAGCCGCCGTCTCAAGTTATTTGGCAGTTGAAACTTCTTGAGATGACGTTGTCATGCGGATGGGGTGATGACAGCAAGCTTTGGTCGATGAGTACGTAGTAGTAGTACGTATTATCTAGCACCTATTACCTAGTACCTAGCAGGTAATTTATCTCTTGAGAAAGTGTGTTAGTACTAACGAATAGATATAAATATGTGCCATCCGCCTCTAAAAGTTATTTTCATCTCCCCCTCATCTCCTTTATGCCAACAGGTGGTGGAGGTGGTTGGGGGAATGGTAAATTCATCCTCGAAAAGACCACCAATAATCCAAATTCCCCCTTTCAATGACCAGCAAGTCATTCAAACAATCCCTTGATAAGGAAGGACGCGTCAGCTATGAGGGAAAAACAAGCCAAGTGACAGATACCATGTTAAGCTTTTAGACGAATCTTGGCAAAGCTTAACGACGCCTTCTTTACCAAATGCTTGCCTCTTGCGAGGGATCACGACATACTAGGAAAGATCTCACAGAGTACTTATCTGAGTTCTCCGATATATTTGTACAAAGTATCACGACAAAGATAAAGCGCTACCATGCAACGGCTTCGCTTTTTACTCTTGCCACATACCCATATCTACAGATCACTAATGAATGGTCAGACAACATCGCAAAACAATGCATCTCACCAATCACAATCAAGTCAATGCTGCCAACCATGGATAGGAGCTGTCCGAGGACGGCGGTGGAGAAAGACAGGAAGATACGACCTTAGCTTCGGATTTCAGCTTGGAAAGGCTGCGTCTTTGGGCATGCCTCTATATTTCCATTTAGGGTAAGATTAATAGCACAATGGACCATTTGGAAGACAAATGCGGGATTTTATGGAAAACCCTACCAATGACTCGGACTCCAGAAGACGATGTGGCTTGAGAATCCATTCTAGTGCATCCTGAATGGAGTTGGACGGAGAGGGGGCTAGCAATAATCACCGCTTGAAAACTAAACTTGATGCAATCACTATCATAAGATAACAACTGAACGATACATTTAATTATCGCGTGAGAAGATAAACAGGTGGGGTTTCCTTCCGGTCTTTCTCCTGCACGTTTGAAGGGAGATATGATGAAGTATGATATATATGCACTAATACATACTAACACACAAGGCGTAAAAGCTTAAATCCAAAAAGAAACCCCTTGATTGGTTAGTATTTATGACCACCTCGATGTTCAGATCCGGTTGCACGGATAGATTGACCTTCGTGTGGATTTCTTTCAATTTTAGTGTCAATCATGAGTGGACATTACAAAGTGTCGTTACACCTATAGCTAGCAATGTTCACTCGTTGTTGTGCGATGTATTCGTCCATCGCATGAGTGCATCAGTTCACTCCATGCAACACTTGTGTACGACTTCATTCGTTCGATGTTCCATTGAATATGGAAGGGATACCAAGCCAACGCGGCCAAATCCACGGTAAACTCGGATTATCCGGGCTGAGAACTTCCCCCGTGTTGTTGCAAGAATGCTATCAAGCATTCTTGATACACCAAATTCTTGCGACAGATCTCCGAGGAAACTGAGCTTGATTTCGTACCGTTTTGGAGTAATTTGTACAGACATTTTGTTCTTTATATCATTTTCGTATGCATATCATGTATATTTGTTTACAGTACTCACCTTGAATTTTCCAGAATAGTTTCACGATACTTCACATATAGCTCTTCTTATTGTTTAACTTCCATTTTCCTATCGATCGCTGTTACGACTGATATATCCTGGATTATCTCTATGTTTATCCACTGTCAGACAAATCTATGTTCTGAAATTTGTGTTTCATTCCATACTCACAAGTTGGGCCTCATACCTCATAACGGTGCCGGTCGAGCGATTGTCTGCTCATTGCCATGAAAAGCATAACGATATCTTATTGCATTTTACAAACGTCGAGTGTCTTTCAAGCCTCTTTCTCCCAAAAAAATCGTCCAGAAAAAATCAGAAGCTTTTGACAAGGTTCAATGTCTCCTGAAGATAGGAGCTATTGTCTGACGTAGCCTGATATCCTTACATTGTATCGCATCGTTCCAAAAAATCAGATTGTTCTTGGATAGTTAAAATCTGAAAGGCGGTTATGACGGATAAAAAACTTTTCAATCATTCATTCATTGCCCTTCGAACCAAGTGGCCACGAAATGGCTAGTGTGCGTACATTTTACATCGCAGCATTCAGCATTCCTTTAAAAATTGGTGACTTGGCGATCTTTCTTACTTGTATTTATATATTTACATACTACATGTCACCATACATCTCGATGTTCCTACCGAGGTCGTCGCTCATCCATTCGCGTCCTGATGCGAATCCTGATGCGAATCCTGATGCGAGTACGCTATACGGAGTAACCGTGCTCCTGTCCATGCCACTTTCTGTCACGTCGGATATTTCGGATATTTCCGGGGTAGCCCCTGTCTTACGTCTTTTGTAGATTGTCATTGGATGAACAACGGTAGCAAACCGTGAATATGTACTTCGTGTTATCAGTCCCAGACACGAGTGCTGGGCAAAGCTGCGTTTTCTTGCCTCTAGCCAATAATGACAGTTTTTTTTTTGAAGGAATTCATGTATTCGCAACCCGTACAGTATGTAGGTTTGGATGAATGTTCAGTGGTTTTCTCGTGGGAAATTTAGTTATACAAAAATAGAAGTACCACTTCTTTCAGCAGCTTGCGATGCGACCAAAAGTACCCATGCATGCTAATATTGAATCATCTATTTAAGATCAAGTTCCCTCTGGAAATCCTCATGTTTATCGACAACCAGATTCTAAGTGAGAGTTTAACGAAAATTCAATGGGGCCTACCATATCAATGCAAGGTCAAACTATAGCTGGGATAATTTCTCAGTTGTCATTATGCGCTGGAGCAATAGTAGGCTTGAATGAATCATTGATCTGTATCGATAGCTAACATCCGGTCAGGCCATCCTTTATATCACATACAAAGTGATATATAATCTCTATTTCCATCCACTTGCACATTTTCCCGGCCCAAGGTTAGCAGCAATAACAGATGGCTGGCTATGTTGGCATAAGTAAGCTTCACTGCCTCTATTATGCTACATCATAGACTAACGAAAGTAAAGTACTTCTGGAAATTATCACAAGACTATGGTCAGCTTACACAAGAAATATGGTAAAGTTGTGAGATTTGCACCAAACGATTTGTTCGTTCACTAGATCAACCTTGCGATTGACACTTAACTAATTCAAACAGAGACTTCGCATCTCCTCAAGCATATCAAGACATTTACAGCCATTCAAAGCAAGGGAAAAATGCATTTCTCAAAGGACGAGCCTACAATACAGGTTCAGAAGCCAATGCAGGTATTGTTTCGGCAAGAGATCCAGCTGTCCATCGAGAAATTAGAAAGTGTCTTTCTCATGCTTTTAGTGCAAAAGCTCTTCGACTTCAGGAAGAAGTGGTGATGCAATACATGGACTTGCTAGTTTCTCAAATTCATCAACGTAAAGATGACGAGAAGGGATTAGATTTATCGGCAGTATGTGTATCACTATGCTTTTGCCTGTAATTATAATTAATCAAGTATAGTGGTATAACTGGTTAACTTTCGACATCATTGGCGATCTCGCATTTGGAGAATCATTTGATGCAGTCAAATCTGGAGAAGGCCATCCATGGATCAGTACCATTCTCAGCGCCGTTCATTTCATGTCCCTCATGGAAATCTTTCGGCGCTTTCCATTCTTAACGAACCCAATCTTCAAGACAATCGCAACGTTTTTCATGCCCAAAGGCTTGAAAGAAAAGAGCAAGACTCATTTCGAAAATTCAATGAAAAAAGCAATTCAACGCATGGAACGAGGAAACAACGATCGCGATGACTTCTTCTCGCATCTACTTCGCGAGAAAGAGAATGGACCAAAAATCACCCCAGAATTTATTCTAGCCCAATCTAATACGCTTATTGTGGCCGGTTCGGAAACTACCGCTACTTTGCTCATAGGAGTAACTTACTATCTTCTTAATCGACCCGAAACACTACGAAATCTCCAAGAAGAAATTCGCAACACGTTCACATCTTCGAAGGATATCACAAGTGATTCTACATCAGCACTTCCATACCTCGCCGCCGTAATTGAAGAAGGTCTCCGCATCTATCCACCCGTCCCCATGGGACTTCCGCGCGACTGCCCGGGGGCTATCATAGACGGAGAGTACGTTCCTAAAGGTGCCGTGGTCTACGTATCCGGATACGTCGCTACCCACAACGAAGAATATTTCACCGATGCAAATGAATTTCATCCCGAGAGATGGCTCCCAGTCTCTCATCCCCTCTATAATCCCCGCTATCAAAATGATAATAAAGATGCGAGTAAACCTTTCTCACTAGGTCCTAGAGCATGTCTGGGCATTAATCTGGCGTACATGGAGATGCGAGTCGTGTTGGCGAAATTGGCGTGGGAATTTGATTGGGAGTTGAAGAGTAAGGAGCTGGTTTGGGAAAGGGATTCTAAGTTGCTTACGCTGTGGAAGAAACCGGAGGTGAGGGTTGAGTTTAAAGCCGTGGATAGATGAGATTTTGGTGGGTTTAGTGGATTGAGGATTTGTTTTTGGAATTATTTAGAGGCGTTTTTTTTGTGGCTTTGTTTTTTTGTTCTTTTCCTTTTCTTTTCTTTCTTTGGGTCGAATGTTTCTTGTGTAATACATGGTAATACACGGAACGTATTAGGGTATTTACAGGAGAGTGGTACGAGGCCAATTACATATTTTTCCTGCAATGTTCCGTCCCTTTTGACTCTCTAGTCTGTAGATGAGACAATAATCGGTAGGTAGCCGTCTTTGAATGCTGTGGACTAGATATATATATTTATGTATGTATGCGAGAACCTAGCACGGGAAGTATCGGAATATATTGATCGTGCTTTGAGCTATACCTAGTAAGTAAGGTAGATTGCGGTAGGGGAATTGGTAAGTTATTAGTTGGGGGGAAATTGGGTGGAGTGATGGGTTTGGGTTTATATGGGGTAACGGGGGGTTGGATGAAGGATGTGGGATGTAGGATGTAGGATGTAGGATATAGGATGGGAATTTTATTTATGATTTATGGGTATATATATACTGGGTAGGTAGGTAGACTTCTTTGGTGCATTGGTTGATTGATCGATTGATTTTTTTAGTTGGGATATCTATTATATCTATTATAGTATATTGTTGGAGTGTGAGTGCGAGTGCGAGTGTATAATTGAAGAGCCTCTATTGTAATTAGTAGATTTTATGTTTTTATATGCGGGGTCTAGATGTTGGGTACTTGTATCTTAAGAATTCTGGTGATGAGAAGAGGAAGGAGGGTTTTATTAGATAGGTGCTAGTGAACTGAATATGGATGAGGGTTTATATAATCTGTATTCTATGGAGTATGTATTGAATTGGATGAATGGATGGATGGGTAGATGGATGAATGAATGAATGATCTGATCTATTGTTATTGGGGTATTGTCTTGATAGATAACTAGATTTAGGGTTTGATACTTGAGTATGTAATCTTATATAGAAATAGAGTGGTTTATATGCGATTTGAAAATACCCTGATGAGGGAATTCTACTGATGTATATAGGTCTAGGTGAAGATGTCTGTGAGTTTCAAGTGCTACAAGTATGCAAGAGCTGGTGTAAATGGACATCACTGATCACTGATCACAACATGAGAGTACAATCGATGATGAGGAGAGCAAAGATTTTCTGGGAAATATCTACAATTTTCTCGCGATAATAACTATGGAGTACTTCCACCCCAAATAAAATCTCGAAGGTTATCCCCGCAACTTTTCGGATGAAAGGGTCCTGAGTGATCCTTGCAAGACTATGTACGGAGTAAGATCTTACTATGGATAAGGAATTGCCCCATGCAAACCATGATAAAAATTTCTGAGAAAGCCATCAATAATAATATTTAGAGATGGATGGTCCACCTTTCAAAAGAGTCATGCAGATGAGACCCTGCAGTCTTTTCAGTCTTATCGCCGCTCAATTATTTAGATTCTTCTCGCACAGATTCTCATTTTTATAGATACTTGATATCAATTGTACTCATTGGGTCTCACTATCTTATCTTTTAATGTTTTAATATGAAGTGTACGAGTTTGGGTTACACGATATACATATAGAAAGATAGGTAGGTCAAGATTTTATTGTTATTTGTCTGATACGGACACAATTGGATGGATGTGGTAGATGGAATTCTAAATGAGGGTGCTACGAGATTTGTGTATATAGGTATTGAATGGATCTAGTGTTCCTATGCAAATCTCTCTTGATTTCTACTCTGTATTTTCGATTGAGTTCTCTGTTTATTCTATATCTATGCTACAATTTCTGCAGAAGCAATTGAAGAAGATATAATCGCTAATAAACAATCCAATCAACAGAATGTCTCCGAACGAGCAGATGGATCCCTCAAACTCCGCAGACGATGTAGAGAAAGGCATCTCCTCCGACATCCCTCACGATGCGCTCGCCGCCTCCTCTTCCAAAACACCCGCGCGCGACGTCACAATCCCCATACTCTCTACACCTCAAAACCGATTCTTCACCTTCACCGCACGAATTGAAAACCTCTTCGGTCTCGAAGCTCGAGGTATTCATCGCGTGCTGCCCGCCGAACAAACTACCAAAACTACTCTGTCATTTCTACAAATCGTCGTGCTTTGGTTTTCTATAAATACTGCGCCGCAGAATATTACGTTGGCGAGTCTGGGCACGGGGGTTTATGGGTTGGGTTTTGTGGATGCGACGCTTTGTAGTGTTTTTGGGGCTGTGGTGGGAGCTTTGCCCGTGGCGTATACGGCGGGTTGGGGACCGTGGAGTGGGAATAGAACTTTGGTAGGTAATATTTTCTTGGTTATGGTTATGGTTATGTTATATAGGTGGTATGGTTTTGCAGTTCTTGCATTTCGTCATTGGAATTTGATACAAGTCAACCCCTGAGATGAAAATTAGCTAACCGAGTCTAGATATGCGCTCGATTTACTATGGGATGGTGGCCGGTGAAAATTTGTGTGATATTGAACTTGGTTATCTTATTAGGATATTCCATGATTGATGCGGTAGTAGCTGGACAGATGTTATCTGCAGTCTCACCAAATGGCAGTCTATCTGTGGAAGTTGGAATTGTCGTTTCAGCCGTCTTAACATTTACGGTAACAACATTCGGCATCAAAATATTTCATCATTATGAGAGATTCGCCTGGATTCCACAAACATTTGTTCTTCTGATCTTAGCCGGAACGGCTGGTCCAAAATTCGATATCCATAGTAAATCCACAGTCGAAGGCTCAACACTCGCTGGAAATCGTCTTTCATTCTTCTCGATCTGTCTCAGTGCTGCAATTACATACGCTCCTATAGCAGCCGATTTCTTCGTCTATTGTGACCCAAAAATTGCATCGCGTTGGAAATTTTTCGCAGCAACCCTACTTGGTCTTTCCCTCTCCTTTACATTCACTTTTGTCATAGGAGCCGGTCTTGCATCTGGTATCACTAATAACCCATCTTGGGAAGCGGCAGGAGCAGGTTCAGGTGCTCTTATTGTAGCTGGTTTCGAAAGTCTAGGTGGTTTCGGACAATTTTGCTCGGTTATTGCCGCTTTGGGCTTGATTGCCAATATGGTTCCTCCTACCTATTCTTGCGGTATCGATTTTCAGGTCCTAGGTCGTTATCCGGCTATGGTTCCAAGATTCTTATGGAATACGTTCGGTGTTGTCGTATTCACCGTTTGTGCACTCGCAGGTCGTAATGATCTTTCTGAAATCTTCACCAATTTCTTATCTTTGATGGGATACTGGGTCGTTCTTTGGATCGTTATTACATTGGAAGAAGAATTCATCTTTAGACGTCATAAAAATCCCACGTTTGTGTGGAGTGATTGGGATAAACAGGAAAAATTACCGCTAGGGATTGCGGCGTTTGTGGCGTTTTGTGTAGGTTGGGTGGGAGCGATTTTGTGTATGAGTCAGTATTATTTTATAGGACCGCTTGCGAAGATGGTGGGGAGTGAGGGAGGTGATATGGGGAATTATGTGGGATTTGCGTGGGCGGGTTTGGTGTATCCTGGGCTTAGGTGGTGGGAATTGAGGAGGTTTGGGAGGTAGGGTTGGAGAGAGGAGAGAGGAGAGAGAGAAAGGGTTGGAGAGAGGAGAGAGAGAAGAGAAGAGGGGACGGGAGGAGAGGACAATTAGAGGAGGAAAGAAAGGAAGACAAAAAGAGGAAGAGGATTAAATGGATGGTTTTGGGTATTTTATGAAAATTACGATATATGGAAAATTATTGATATTATGGGAAAAGGGTTACTATATCATGGGTTTAAAAGTTATAGATACATATATACATAGCAATCAGTATATCAGGTATAATACTAGGTGGATATATATATCCAAGAGACATAGTCACAGCATATAAAGAATAAATCTCTCCAGTATACAAATAAAATTACAATGCTAGAATATTATATCTTTGTCACAATATAAAGAGAGAAATCTCAGGAAACAAGAATTACTTTGGATAGGAATTGTGATACTCTAATCTGATTTGGTCTGATTTGATTTGGTCTTTGGATTTAGGAACTGTTTGCGACTTGTGGTGGAATTTTGTGATTTGGGATTGGGGATTGGGGATTCGTGGTGGAATTTTGAAGTTGGGATGGAGCGGATGGGATGGTTGTTTGAGGGTGATGATTATAGATATCAGTGGAGTTGTGGTTATACTGTTATAATGTGATATGGTGTGGTATGGTGTGGTATGGTGTGGGTTGGTTTGATGGATTGGTGTTTGGAGATTGTGTGGGTGGGAGATGTGGAAGATGTGGAAGGTATGAAAGATGTTTGTTTGTGGGTAGATGGCGGCGTACCTCAATAAATATATCTTAACAAATGAACTTAATATAAAAGTATCATCCCATCATTATTTTGACATCTACAAAAAGCTCGAGCGCATGTCCAAACGGAGAGATATAACGAGCGGGCTAGCAGCGGGATGATTTAAACACAATAGCGCCAGTATGTATTCAGCTAGCCAGCATAATTATTAGCATATGTGCACCGATAAATAACAGTAGAATGAGTAAATAAGTAACTATTGATTTCTTTCCTCAGATAGAGACAATATAGAAGATACGAGAAATAGCGGTGGAAAAAACGAAGATGCAATATTTGACTTGATAGATACGAGATTTGATATGTCTGGAATTATATAAAAGCCCGGCCTAGATGATTCGATGGTGATCTTTGGTTGTAGTGTCTTACCTTACGGTTGGTTATATTTGGTATATGGATATGTACTCTAAATAAACTAATAATGTAGCTGGGATAGAAATGAAGTGGTTTATGGGATGGGTGGATACTTTGTTTATTTTGGAGTTAGAGTTTTCCTTATATTTCTATAGAGTATTGTAGAGGTTTAGTTTGTGAGTGCTTATTTAGTGGAAGATAGTAAATTTTTATTTTTCCTGTTGATGTACTGTCAAAATTTCGAGAAATGCTTATTTCATATACTTGCATACCTAGTAATCCATGACAACCTTCTCGAAGTAATAGATAGCAACCATCACTTGAGTCGGGTATCATTTACTCCCGTCTATAAAACCAAACCCCGTACTTGGCAGATGAAATGAAAATCGTCATGATCACTAATTAACTGAATCCGAATCAATGATTCACCCCTCTCCTTTTCAAAGTTTCAGAATCCCACTGCAAACAGACCTCTCCAGCCACCAATCTATTTATATTCTCCCTCCTGAACCAACCACAAGCTTAATATTTCCATCTGTGGCTTAAAACTCCATCTCAGCCACACAAATAAACATGCACTCATTCGGATAAACTCTCTACTAAGAAAAAACCAGAAACCTTCTTTTCGTATTCCCCATCTATTAAACTCAAAGAAATGCCGAAAACAGTCAGAACTGCAATATCTCACTTTAGCAATTTATCCAATTGGAGAATGCAAGAGATACACGTCACTGTGGAAAATCCTGGGACCCGCGCGAAAAAACACGAGAATTTGACTTAGGAGATCCTTGTCCCCCTTTTTCAAATACCATCTAGCATGGGTTCTTGAACTTTGGGATACGATGCGATGCATGGGAAAGGTAAGGTGACAGGTATAAAGAATGCACTCAATCCCATTCTTGTATCCCTATACCTTCGATTATTTTTCTACAGATCAAATCAGATCTTATCGTTTATCTGGGTGGTAATTATTGACTTGCCTTGCCCATTCAATTGCATACGAATCCTTGTTTTACTGCAGGTTTATCTGTAAAGATTGTTTCATCTTCGTCTGAGTATTGAACTCTTTTTTGGCCAGTGCCGGCGGTTACTTAGTACATGTTTGCGGGGTAGAGTGTCTAGATTGGGAAGGATTTTCTAGAGGAGGTTTTGTACGACTCGATTGCTTTCTCTTTGTTTTGTTGAGGAGGGGAAATCAAGATAAATATAAGAGGTCGTCCGCTTTTGGTACTTCTGTCTTGGTATACCTCAACTTCATTTCAGACCTTATACCTGGATTTCGTTCATTGTTCGATTGCGTCGGAGGTTTGATAGCTTGTGGGCATATCAGACAATCTACTTCAAAAGCTATATCTTTTTTATAATCCTTTGAGTTCATACTCAATCATCAACTCAGCTGCACATATACATACTCGACTCCAAATTACAAAATGCATCCTTCATCAAGCATCCTCTTCGTCTCGGCCGTTATTTTCGGTACCATTTCACTCGTTACAGCTACACCAATGCCTTGCAACGACGTATGTTCCCTTTCTACCCTCATCTATCTATGATCGCTATACATTATCAGATATCAGAATCCTAACATAGAAACTAGGCAACAAGAGATCTCGTCCTCAGAGGAACTTTAGATCCAAGCGCTTGTTGTAGCTATGGTGTGTGTATCAGGGATGTAAACGTCCAAGGTGGTTAAGGAAATTTTTCATCATACACTTGAATGAGAAGAGATGGATAGGGGGGTACTGGTATCGATGATGCAGAAGATTGCGAGGGGACAGCTCGACCTGGATTTGAGGATTTGATATTGAGTCGGCGTTTACAACCACACCACAATCTATGAGATTGAGATCGGTTTTTGTGGAGTTTTCATGACCATAATCGTACTGGTTGCAAGTCTCCACAAGAAATACTACATAAGGACAAAGCGAAAAAAAGGAGTTTTTGGATACGAATATAGTGCAAGGCTGCACGACAAACGCAATATTGAGAATAGTATAGTTGCGGTATGATTTTATGAATATATGGATTGGTGGGATGGATGAATGGATTTCCTGGTTGGATTGAGCGTGGGATGTAGATATATATGCACTACCTACATATAAGAAGTTCTTACTTGCAAATCGGGAGCTAAAGTTATCGTCTTTCTTATTATATTATTGATCTTGTTGCTTTTTGATACGACTACTTCGTCATTGTCATAATCTTTCCTGTAGTTTGGAAATGATACACGGTAATGATGTACAATTATTTCCTTTTTAATTGGATATCTGTATTATTGAAAATACAATAGGACATGCATGGGAAAGAAGAAACCTTATATTGTTTCCCTGGAGAGTAGGATTTACTCTGTGGCTGCTCATGAAGAGCAAGCAAGACCTTTTTTGTAACTTTTGAAAAAGCTGAAGAAGGAATGACAGACATAAAGTAGATAGATGAAGGGACTAGATATATAGAATAGTCCACAAGCACATCATATTCCACATGAGAAATGGACAAGATGATCAATCCTACACTGCTCTCATCACATTCTCAATACTCTACACAAGATTTCCTCTCGAAATCTCTCTAAACTCACTTCTTCCCCCCTCAAACTCAAATCTTCGCATCTCCTCTCAAAACATCCCTCAAAAATGCCAATGCTTCTCTAGCGAATACAATCATGTTTCCCTCCCTATCACCTCCTAACCCTGTGTTTAAATCTTTCTTATATGTTCCCTTTTCTGTTGCTATAGCTAATGCTACGTATCCCCTTTTCATTGCACCATGTATTAGTCTTTCTCTTTGTCTTTCAGATTTTTACACTTTTCCAACTCTCATCGCAGAATAGAGCGGTTAGAAGTGAAGGACAGAGAGGAAGGGGCAAAAATGCACAATCAGAGAAGAACAAGGAAAAAAATAAAATACATACGGTTGTTTATTAGGTCCCTCCCCACTAGGATTAGGTCCCGCAGTCCCGCTCTCACAAATACAATACGTACTCCCCAATTTCGGCCTCACATCCTCCGCAATACCAGCCACGACATCCGGTGTAGGACCCGTGTAAGCCTTTATAGTTTCTTGGGTCCAACCAGCTTGTATATGTTAGTATGTATCGAATTCTGGAGAGAAAGAAAGAAAGGTAGGTAGGTAGATGAAAATAGAAGAGAAAGAATGGTAGAGAATGAAATGGTAAACTTACTAAATGCTGTTCGAGCTTCTAATGTGTAAACCGTAAGACCGCCTTTGTATATTTTGCTTGCGCCTGGTGTGCTGAGGATAGAGGCTGATATGATTCCTCCTGCTGCCTGTTTTGGTGTTAGATTTGTTCGCTCTTCTATTTGTTCTCTCTCTGTTGCCATGGAGTGAATCTATCGGAAGCACCGGAATTGCCCCTGCCTTTCGTGGCTTTTACTTTTACATCTTTCATTTCTTCCCATCTTGCTTCTAAGCCAAATCAACTAGATCACACAACTTCCAACAGGGAGATAAACCGCAAAGTAAAAATTCCACCTGCATCAATAAACTCTTTTCCACCTCTCTTGCTTCCCGCCTCCCGCCTCCCACGTCTCATTCCTACTACTCCCATTCCCACCCCCAAACACAAACACAACTACACTTCCAGCACCCAAACCACCCAAACCACCCAAACCACCCAAACATCAAAAACAAAAGCCATCACATCACAAACAAAAACAAAGCGAAAAACATACAGTTTCAGCCACACTAACAGTCTCCCCCCTCTCCTTCAACAAACCCACAACTTCACTTAGCACCTCCCTAACCTTTTGCGGCGGGAAATCATTTGCTTCAGACATTGTTTGTAAAAGATTTTCTAGATCGATCGATATAATGAGGTTTGAAGAAGAGATGATTGATTGTAGAAAGATTAAGAAGGAAAGGGAATTCTTTGTGGAAGGAATTGTGTTTTCATTTATGATTATTGATCATGTTGATGTATGTTAATAGTTTTATGGATCTTGTATTTCAAAGCATGATGATTGCGGGGTAAGATTTCCTAGTGGCGGCCCACTGCATGTGAAGTATGCACTCACAGATTTTTGGGTCATATAAATAGCCTTTCACATCAAATGATTGGAGGAAGCGTTTGTTTGATAAATAAATTTCTTGTTCATTATAAAATCTAAAAGATGACAGGTTCTAAATTATTTTTGTGATTTACAGATATGCACAGTAACATGCTTGACCAATCATGAAAATCAATTGTGATAATTCATGTTGGAAGCCATTGAGTACGAGCCAGATGAGGGGAAATGACTCAAAAGCCAACATCATCCTGACTCTTGAGCATGAGCCCACATAATCTCTACAGCCATTTCGCTGAGGGCAACTGATTCTTCTTGAGATTCAACGAATGTGGTTGTCAAACAACTTACGTGAAAAGATGAATCGACCTACTGAACATCGACTTCGACCTTTTGGGAGAGAGCCTAGATTTGAGTCATTGTATGATGAATACCATCGAGCCTCCGATTGTTACTTCACATACGCCCCAGAGCCACTAAGAGCTGCCATTGAAAGATACGGGCCTGAGTATCGACTAAGCCGGGGTTTTGATAGAAGGACTAAGAACAGAGGTCGGATCCTGGGTCCAGAGGACATAGGACTTATGTTCGACTCAAGTAGCGACTATGAAGAAGCGCCACACAAGAATGCCTTACCTTTTGGAAAAGCAATGAAAAAATTGCGCACTGTAGTCAAGGAGGCTGGAACCGTTTACTCTGGAGTTCTCAAAGAGTATGATGCCGACGTCCAGAATGTCAAAAAGTATACACCAGACAGGATTCTGAGACAATTATGGGCCTTGAAATTGGATAGCGTTTCAAAAATTTCAGAGCAGGCGGGGGATCTAAACCACCATGACAACCATCGTCAAGAAAACAACAGGGTCAAGAAAGTAAACGATTCAGAAGATACACTGTATGAACAGCTCAACCATCAAATCTCACAAGTTGTGGAGGCGCTGAAGCAGGCACGTATGTCAACCGTCGGAGAAAAGGCGAGCGCGAACTTATTCAAAGCATCGGAAAGATTGAAGGAAAAGATCGATACCACGGGTCGGCAGATTCTAGAATTGTTTCAAAGGGCCAGAGACGGAAGTCAAGAAAGTGAAGCTCTTCTGGCCGAATTGAATGGATTGTTCAGTTTGCTGGAGAGTAGCAAAAAATTGTACACAGTTGAGAAAGGGGGAGGAGACGTGGAGAGTTCGTCCTCATCATAGGTCGTCACAATAGGATTACGGAGTGTTCGCGGAGGTTGCATTGGTCGATTTTGAAAGGAGATAGTCGGTCGAAGGTTTCATAGTACCGAAACTGAGTATGAATGAAAGATTCGAATTCATTAGTAGTATCCTAATTCAAAAGGTGAAATGCGATCACTGACCTAAGAAAAAAAAGTTGAAGCGTCGTCCTCAACAGAGTAATCGGAATCGAATTGTACTCAACTTGTCATCACCGAAGTAATGACAAGTCTAGCACGCCACGTATTGCACTTAAGTGTCATGCCTCAGCACACACAATCTTCGCAACGGCTCTCCCATAGGAACAATAGCACACAACTCTTTTCTCTCCTCCTTACGGATTTGATATATAGAGAGTGACCATGCCCTGCTTTTCTGATGCCAATTGCAGACGTGAAATCACGCCGAACCCTCACGGGCAGACCTGTTCATCTTTGTCCAAAGAAAAAGGAACAGGTAATTTTGAAGAGTACTCCGAATTTCTCATATGCAAATAATTGATCGCAAGCGACCTGATACACTTGAGTAAACAAGTATATCTGTTTGTAGCATAGAAACGCAGCGTTGATGAGGACGACGCTTGAAGAGAAAAGAGAAAGAAATTCAACAGAAGATTTTGAGTTTATGACTCCATCCAAAAAAAACTCGCTAAGAGATTGCTTAGCGCCAACCGTAGTCTTAGCGCCAATTGAAAGCCCTTAATAATGGAAGAGAACATGCCTGGATTCCCGAACGTGATCGTGCACCGCATTGCACAGCCTCAATCCTTGCTGATGATTATATGACGCGCCTCATTCGCATACCAATAAGTAACGTATTTGATATTTATATTCATTATTGCTCATCATAGATTAATTGAATTCCTGGGGAAAGATAAAATCCATCAACATTTACCTCAGAGACAGGATCTTCATCGAAATGTGCTTCATTTTCACCTGTGGAGAACATGGTATGAGAGCTTCCATCATCAAGAGTTCATCATTCTTTAGCTGACACTTACCCAGAGTTCTCTTCCCAGCTTCAAGGATATGAGAATGTATTATGCCAATGTCATAACTGCGTATGTATTTGTTTAACTCTCCACTCTTTCAACATCTGATTTATTTGATTAGGGAAATTATTCAGCCAAAGTCATAAAGAGACATCCGTGGTTTACCTTCTGCTTCATTCCAGTTTTGCCATTGAGCTTCCATGCCTACGAAGATGTCGTCTGCTCGATCTGCAATTTCGCGCAACCACTTCAAAATCGACCAGATGTACAATCTCAAATAAATGGAGGAGGTCAAGTGCCATTACAGAATCAGCCGCCGCCCGGTGGCGGTGGTGGCCCTGCGAATCCTGGATGGGGAGGAGGTCCGCCAGGTGGGAAACCACAACAGCCTATGCAGTACGCATAAATTACTTCTTGGGGTTGTTGATCGAGAAAGGGAATGGAAGCTGTAAGACGAGCTTGAGTTGAGGATATACCAAAATTGTATCAACAAATATGGGTCTCAGGATATATCAGGCCGGAAAGAGGGATGATTCGGAGACGGCTTGGGATGGAGTTTCATAGTGGATCATTGGGATGGGTTGATGCTTTTGGCGAAATTCTGATTTTGGGCAAGAATCAAGTTGACCTTTTATTTTTAGGAGGATTATTAATGAATCATTGTTCTCCATATCCTGAAGTTTCAGGTTCTTGTTATCTATATATTATCGTTCGTTTAATTTGCCAAATTCTGGAATGACTTACACAGATGGAAATTGGATTCAGGGATCTTCCCTTGGTTGTCTAAACATTCTCAACATGCATGTATATGGTGCTTGGGACGAGTGAAAGCCAAATATTCAGATGAATACCCACTGGGAAGAGATTGGACAAGCCTGCCAATGCAGGGGAGTGGTATCAAACTATGTATCACTTTGTTGATTGGTTTTCCAGATATCCATTTCCCTACACTTAGAAGAGAGGCTCAGAAGAATTTTCTTTTGATTGGTGCTTGGAGGCAGTGACAAGGCCTCGAACCAATATGCAGATGCAGGTGCTTTTGTTTTCATCCCCCGTGGAGGTCTGCTTCTCCGTGGGGTCAAAATATCGGGGCGTCCCGTATCTGACTGAGCGGAAGGAAGTCTGAATGAATTTGGTTTTCGTGGAGTACTGGGCAGTATTGCGGTATCGGAATGCTTTGAAGAACATCTTACTGTCGATTTATGATCCTACCCCGCTCGATGTCGCCATCTGTTCATAACTTAAACTCTTTTCCCTGTCTTTTGCACTTCTCTACTATTTCAGGGCAGCTCAAGTTTCCTTATCGATGGCTTTTGAGAAATTGGTCCTTATCAATTCTACAGCAGCCAATCAAGGGCCACTGGTGGGCTAATCTTTATCTATCACAACAATCGCTTAACCCCAAATGTCCAAGCTTCCGCTGATGCAGTCAGACAGCAAGGATCTGAGGAACCTAATCCATATGTTTTTATTCGATAAAATTACCATTATTCAACGTTATCTTTCAGATAGACGCCAGATTTGCGCTGTGATAACGACTTTTTCTCATAAACATCTATTATTCACTATATGGTGAGCAACTCATGTAGGTCACAATACCAAGACATCATGTCTGCCAAAAAAAGGTTCGGTCTTCCAGTGAATGGTTAGTATCACAGTTATCAGTACCACAAGAAACCCTCCCTTGTACCAGTACGATACCATATAATATGCAGCTTGTCCCCTCCCGTGTCACATTCGTAGATTCTGATTAGAAGCTCTGTGAGTACAACATTTTGTCCATTGCATTGGGTGGAATATACCCTCTCAACAAGTATGCCAATCGCACCTCCACTCAACTCTGGCTGGGGATATGGAATTGTCCTTGGCCTGGGAGCTCTTTTCGCATTTGGCATGGTAAGTTTTAGATCCTAACTGCTACAATTGGGTCTCAAACTAACTCTTGACTTAACTAGATCCTTGTAACATGGATCCTCAAACGGTATAATCATGAATTGCAAACATCAGAAATGTTTAGCACAGCTGGAAGAACAGTGAAATCAGGCTTGGTTGCATCTGCAGTGGTATCGTCATGGACTTGGGCTGCTACACTGCTGCAAAGCTCCGGTGTTGCATACAAGTATGGTGTTTCCGGACCTTTTTGGTATGCATCTGGAGCCACTGTTCAGATCTTATTGTTTGCGACTATTGCCATTGAGTTGAAGAGAAGAGCACCAAATGCTCACGTAGGTTTGGGCAATCCAGCAGGGATAGAAACATACTGATACAGCGTAGACTTTCCTCGAGATTATCAAAGCTAGATATGGAGTACTTGCTCATATTGTCTTTACCATCTTTGGTTTAATGACAAACATTCTTGTTACTGCAATGCTTTTGCCTTGGCGGTGCAGCTGTGGTGTCCTCTTTGACTGGAATGCCTACAGCGGCGGGTAAGAGAAAACCTTTGGAGATCCAATGACCAACTACTTACATCTCTTAGCATGCTTCCTTTTACCACTAGGTGTCGTCATGTACACCATGTTCGGTGGTATCAAAGCCACTTTCCTCACCGACTGGGTGCATACCTTTATGCTTTTGATTATCATCCTAATCTTCGCCTTCAGCGCCTACGCAACAAGCGACGTACTGGGATCTCCGAAAGCAGTCTTTGATCTTTTAATTAAGGCAGCTGCTGAGCATCCAGTCGAGGGCAATTCCGGTGGTAGCTATCTTACCATGAAATCGTCAGAAGGCGCTATCTTCTTCGTGATCAACATTGTTGGAAATTTCGGAACCGTCTTCTTGGACAATGGTTACTATAACAAGGCCATCGCAGCATCTCCAGTTCACGCCCTTCCGGGATACATCATGGGTGGAGTATCTTGGTTTGCCATCCCATGGCTCTGTGCGACAACCATGGGTCTAGCAGCCATTGCTCTCGAAGGCAATCCCGTCTTTCCCACCTATCCCAATCGCATGGATCCGGCAGATGTCTCAGCAGGTCTCGTACTCCCATATGCCGCCGTTGCTCTCCTCGGAAGCGGCGGTGCCGTCTGCACACTTTTGATCGTCTTCATGGCCGTTACATCGGCATCATCTGCCGAGCTCATCGCCGTTTCTTCCATCTTCACATATGATATCTATCAAACATATTTCAACCCCGGCGCAAGCGGAAAGAGATTGATTTACATGAGTCATGCAATGGTCATCGGATTTGGGTTATTCATGGCTGCTTTCTCAACAGGTTTATACTATGCTGGTATCTCCATGGGCTATCTCTACCTAATGATGGGTGTAATCATCTCCTCGGCCGTGATTCCCGCAACTCTGACAATCATGTGGGCTGGTCACAACAAATGGGCCGCCACACTCACTCCTCCTCTAGGCCTCATCTGCGCCGTCATCGCCTGGCTCGTCACCGCCAAGAAACAATGCGGCACCCTGGATGTCGATTGCACCGGTTCCAACAACCCCATGTTAGCAGGAAACGTCACGGCCCTTCTCTCCCCTCTCATCTTCACACCCTTATTCACCCTAATCTTCGGCTGGGATAAATACGACTGGAAATCAATGGCCGAAATCCGCAGAGGCGACGATCACGATTTAGCAGAGGAAGCCGATGTAGATCTCGAACTAGTACCAGGCGAGACACATGCATCAGCCGCGGAAGAAGCTCTTGAACAAATCAAACTTCTGCGAGCTTCCAAAATCGCAAAGGCTATGACCGTCATTCTTACACTTGCGCTATTGATATTATGGCCCATGCCCATGTACGGCAGCGGCTATGTTTTCTCAGAGAAATTCTTCACCGGATGGGTTGTCGTGGGTATTATCTGGTTGATCGGCAGTACGCTAACCGTAGGTGTCTATCCCGTCTTCGAGGGTCGACATTCGTTGGCGAGAACAGCAAAGGCGATCTATCTCGATATTACAGGAAAACAACATCCAAGTAGACATCATAGACCCGAAGCTACATATGTGGAGGGTGTGAAGGAAGATGGGGTTGAGACGCCACCGACTGAGCGTAGTAGTGAGAAAGATATTGCGAGTAAGAGCGGGGTTACTGCTCAGTAGATTAAGATTCGCTGGTTTAAAAACGGTTTCTTATTTTTTCTTTTTTTGGTGTGGGATGGCAGGGAAGGAATGCTTGATGATTGATACCAGGAACTTTACGGGACATATATATTTTAACCTTTTATGAAAGGGGTGAGCGGGGAAATAAAATGCGAATATACGCATAGCTTGTGAATGCATAACAATACCAGTAGTTCTATGAAGCCAAAATCTTATCTCGGTGACATGAGGCCAGTGTGAAACTATTTTACTCCTTTTATATTTGTATACTCTTGGGAAGCAGTAAACTATAGCTGAAAAACCGCCGTGCTTTCACCAGAGTATATTTATCGGACTGGTCTATAGTAGAAGTGAGAAGGAAATACGGTAGGTACCTAGAAGCAACGTAGGCATACATACAGATCTGGAGATAGGAAAAGGTATCGGAATCATGCGATGTGTGATGCGAATTTCAATGTTTATTAATTATTTAGGAATGGATACTAATAGATGCCATACAGCCACACTTGCGACGTCCATATGCTAGGCACTATGGTCGTGTAGAACTGACTCAACATAGGTATTAGAAGCAATTTATTAGATTCACCTATCATGCTTCATTGTCATTTCACACTACACGGCACTCTTCAAGCACAGATCCCTTGAACTTAGTGAATTTAGTCTATCATACAATATTTAAAAACATGACCAAGTTACCAGTTTTTACTAAGAAATAGAAGCAGGAGACTACTAGGTACTCTAGCAAGTCCAAATGCTCTCATTTCATAGAACGAGATATCCATGCCAGCCTTCGCAAAGAAATCCATGAAAGCCACATGGCTAGAGGAATTCGAGCTCTTTGAACTTTGCTAAACGTAAGATAAAAAGTCGAAATCAAAAGAGATGCCGTAATAAAACCTTTCCAGAACTCCTCCCATGTCCAGCCTCGTTATGACACAAAGTACCTTCCGGAATTAGCCAGCCATATCAACTTCATTATCTACGGCTGCTGCAGCTGTAGCTGAAGGCAGTGCCGCCAATGCTGCGCCGGAAGCTGCACTGATACTGGCGCCAGTAGCCTGCGCCGACGGGAGGACACCCTCATTAACCCATCTCCTGAATTCCTGATTGATCCTGCTCACCTCCTCGTGGCTCTTTTCCTTCATCCATTGATTGTTCATCCCGAATTTCTCATGAAATCTTTGATTCCTTGACTCCTCAACTTTCTTTAATCTCTGTCTAGTCTCACCATCTCCTAAAGCCTTATCAGCATATATGAAGTATTCTACGCCGGGTTCCTTGTAGATGATCTTGTAGCTATTCACACAAATTCTAAGTGTTAAATCTTCGCCCCAAATAAGGGGTTTCCGCTGGTTAGAGCCGTCCTCCGAATCTGTGTCTCCCGATGGCAAATTGCGGGTTAGGAGGCTCTTGCGAAGAAGCCTGCGGGGTACGCCTTCGGTCGGTTCAATGCGGACATAAGAAGATGTATAGTACTGCCAACGCTCCTTTCTCTGCATGATATCTAAATCAAAAGTAGTTTCATCACGATGAACCCACTGTGATGTGGGCTTCACTCTTTTTGGGGTACTAGTATCTTGTTAGTAAATACGTATAAGGAAGAAACGGAAATTTCGTACCCATCTGATCAAGAACAATTCTGAATCCTTGATATATTTATCAGCCTGCTTCCGTAGATTTATCTCAATGTTATACGATGTTTCTTTTGATTCTCTGTTCCGGAGGAATTGATCAATGAGATCCGGTGTCTTCTCCTTAGAATCGGGAGAGGAGCAAATGGAACCAAGGCGACAAAGACTCTTGAGAAGATCGGTAATGGTGTAGATTTTCCATCCAGTCTGCAAATAATAATGCCGGAGATAGTCCTGGTACTTGGTTTCTTCAATCTCGCCTTTGATGAATTTTTCGACATGGTTTAAAACTTTGGAGTAGCAGGTCTCGCCATCTTCAATACTTGTAAAATCATCGTTTCTATCACTTAGCAGACCGATTTGTTTCGCAGGCTTGCCACTCTTTGCACGTTCTATTTCTGCTCTTGCGGAGCTCTCTGCATCTTTGATATCCTTGAATCGTTGATAGAGAGTTTGGAAGATACTGAAGAATACAAACACGGTCTGATTGCAGTATAAATTGTACCAATCACGTTGGAATGGCTGATCCGCTTTCATTTCCAAGTCGTCGGATTCGAGAGGTTTTGTTCCTTGAACAGCAACTGCACCTGGCACGGCAGCCCAACGCTCATTGGTGACTTCAGTAATGGTTCTGTCGTCGGTGACATCCGCGACTTCTTCGTCAATGTTAGAATCAACATCCGGTGTAGATTCTTTGCTGCCGGTAGCGCTATCCTCCTTCTGTGCACGGCCCCTTGTTCCATTTCGACCTCTATCAAGTACCCCTCGTCGTAAGTCTGCTTTCTTCCCATTGACTGGCCGTCTGCCTCGACCATTGGAGAGCTCGGCTGGTGCAATATCTTCGTACTCGTCGTCAGGAGTTCCACGGTCAATGTCAGCGGTATGACGTGCAACAAATTCGTCAGGTAGGTCAAAGAATGTAGATATGAACTTCTCGAAGAAGTCGGAAATTCGTCGACGCTCTGAGCTACTGTGTTGGTTTGCATTACAGGCATAAACGATCATGACGTGTAGAAGTTGACCGATTACCTCCTGATCAGCAAATTGATACGAGTACTGGTATTTTGGTGTGGGACCTCTAGAACTTCTAAGACGACGTTGTTCCTCGTGCTTCGTCTTTATAGAATCTACCAAATGCTTTGCGGCAAAATGCTTCTTGTCGGCTTGCTTGACATGGATGCCCATATGATCGAGACTTTTCAAGTACATGACACTACCTTGTGCACCCCAAACTGGATTCCATTCACGCTGATAATGATATTAGAAATTTTGCATTATTGGTATGGATAATACTTACTCTAGTAAAAGTCCATTCTTCATCCTTCTGCTTGAGCCGTGCTAAGATTACAGGCAATACAGCACAAGGATCCTGGATGAGATCAGAAACAACTTGTGGACCTTTTTCGGTACCGTAGATCTTTTTCAACACACGCTTGTAAATGGCTTGGTTTGGACCAGCAGTATTAGGCATGCGGAAATTCTGTCTCTCGGCTGGATCCATAGCAACGATTTGCTGGGCAATTGGTTCCAGAAGTTGTATTACTTTGGCGTTGCATTCAATGTTGAAGTCATAGTCGTGACGTTCTTCTTCAATGCGGTGTAGGCCTTCCTCGAAAATGTTCTTTCTGTGGGCTACGAAACCCGAATCTTCTGACGCCCAGGTAGGGTGTGAAGCCCAGTCGTCATTGAGCACAGCATGGCACATCTCATCCCGACCACTGCAAGGCTTCAATCGTTCCTGTTAATGGAATATTAGCAAACAATCCTCATTTACTAAACAAAATTCATGATCTATGAAACGATAATTGAATGTGCTGAAGTTAAAAGTATGGAGGTAGTGGAGGACTTGCTCTTTTCGGTAACAACCGATAACTCGGTCCTAAGCCTCGACAATTACTCAATGCAACTCTTCCCGTCGGAGCCTTTGGCCGATTGTCTATAACCTCGTCGACTCCTTCATAGCCAACAAAAGCTTTGAACCAGTTCATCAGATCTGCACTTCCACCGATAAAATTGCTAACTTTGAAAACTAGAACATTTCGATCTATGAGGTCTTGGGAGAAAAGGTTGCAGAGCTTCAGAAACTCGTTCATGGTGGACTTGTTGCCGATATATTTCTTTACACGATCAAAGAAGGCTAATTCTTCAGAACTAGCGGCGGACATAGACGCAGGAGGAAGTGGTTCGGGTACAATGGGCGTCAGAGTTGGAGATACCGCGGCAGCGTCGGCAGCAAGTGGCTTATTGTTATGGTGGGTTTTCGGTCGCTACAGAAATCAAAATATTAAAAACATATCTTGCAAAACATGGATTCGGGAGGAACATCTCAAGGTTCATCTTACCTTATTAGGTTGTGTGCCGGCGCCACGAACAGAGCTTTCTCCACCATTGTTCATCTGCGAACCAGATCCTTGAGTGAGAGGTTTGCGCTTCTTTTCTGTCTTGCCAGTCGTAGGTGTAGGGATTGGGAAATTTCCCATGATTGGTAATTTGGTATCTCCCGAAGGACCTCTGTTTCCAAGCTGGGCACTTTGAGAAGCATCTGGCATAGCAGTTGCTTCTTCCGCCGCCTTCGCAACAGCTTTTGCGTGCGCAGCTGATTCAGGAAGAAATTGTTTGAAGTCTTCCAGGAGATCGGGTGCAGTACCAAACAAAGTGGTTACTTGACCATAAACGTCTTGAATGGGTTTAGATTCGCGTTGATATGTTTGGAGGATTTCGAGAAATTGTTTGTATATTTCGGGTTTATCTTGGAAACGATTCTGAAGCAATGGTGAGTATGTTTTCAAAGGTGATCGGCAGAAAAATCCTAATCATACCTTGATTTTGTTGACGTAACTTATTGCATGATTAAACTCAACCGGACCGCGCTTTTCCATGCCCGGCTGCGCACCAGAACCATTCAAATTACCAGAGCTACCGCCAGGTGTTGGCGTCTGGGTGTTTCTTGGTGGTTGACCCAAGGTCGCACTGACAGCGTTCGTTAATTGAGAGACACCTCGTTGTTGTTGTTGATGAGCTGCGGCGGCGGCGGCTGCTGCTGCTTGTGCTTCATATGATCCAATTTGTGTTTGATTATGACCATAAGGGATCGCGGCACTCTGATGAGGCGGGCTGAAGACTGCTTCTGGACTTTCGATACTATGCTGGGGTTGCTGCCAAGTCGTTGATGGACGTTGAGGATTGTAAAATCCGTTTGCGCCGCTGCCGTGGCTAACTACAGTCTCACCAAGTGCACGACCGGCTCCTGGAATTGATTGAACGGTTGTTCCCATGGGAGTTGTGACTCTAATTGTGTTTGGATTATTGTCGGCACCGCACTCGATTCTGTATCCAGGTGGTAGAAATGTGTTGAAACCTTGAATTAAATTTGGATGCCCTGCAAAAAGTTCGGATACTCGATTAATAACACCGGGAGTATCAATACTAAAAGTGAATTACCAAAGTTAGTATGCCGAACGCGGTATGTCCAACTTGCTACCGTAGCTTGAAAAAGGAAATAACTTACGCTTGACTTTTGAAGTCTTTCATGATATCAAGAAATCGGTTATAAACGTCGGGTTGATCTGCGAACTGGACTTTGACCTGGTCGAGGTAGCTAAGAGCATCCTAAAAAGCATTAGTTATGTATAAACTCTCAAGGTACAGCTGAAACACGTTCATAATAAACGAACAGAATAATGTTGAAAACATACATTTAGAATCGGCTGTTGACCACCTTGTGTTAAACCAGCAGGACCAGGCATTTGGTGACCGGGAGTCACAGGTCCTCCTCCAAAGGGCATCAGTCTTGCGGCTGCTACCTCCTGCTGTGTCGTCTCTCGTGACACTATCTGAGGCCTGCCGAATCCAACGTCTGCGACACCTGGAACACCAAGTGGCGCATTTGACTGAGGAGCACCTGAGCCGCGGCTAAAGATGGGTTCCGAGCTGAAGATGTGTTGCTGCTGAGGCTGTTGAGCGGCGTTTTGGGCATGGTGTTGCAGATTGCGTGCTGCATCATTGTGAAGCGGGCCCCCGAAGGCATTGCCAGGTCCACTTGGAGCTCCTAGTGGAGTGCCATGAGTAGCAAGAATTCCTCCTGGACTATGCATAGCGGTAGTTGTCCGATTTGCTACGGGTTGGTGCAATGGAATACTGCCGGCATTGCTTTGATGCGGAGGTGCTGGCTGGTATTGTTGCTCTCTATGTTGCCGATCTCTTTCTTGTCTCTCAAGGTCGCGCTCGCGCTGCGTCGTCATATCTTCCTGCTTATGCTGTAAAGCACGTTGTCGTAGTTGTTCTTCCATATCTCGATCTCGGTCGAAATTTGGAGGACCGTTGTGTGGCTGATTATTCATGACGTTTTTTGTTGGCTGATCAGATTCTCGATTAATTTGACCGATAAGCTGTGTTTGTGGAGTGAATGTTAGCTCTTGCATATGACGGGTTTTAACATACAATATCACCAGCTCAAACTTTGATCATGGATGTGGTATTTAATCTCGTCCCAGAGAGGAAGTAGGTAGGAGGTACTAACGAGGTTTCCAAATCGACGCGCAAGGCTTTATGCTCCGGCGCAATGGAGTAGACACTGTTAATGTGGTTCCATAGAAGTGAATTCGATTTGCAGTGTGAGTTAGAGATACCACTTAATTTGCAGCAACTCAATCTCTTTCTAAATTCGTAAATCAAGGCGATAGGAAGAGAAACGTCGGTATTGAGTCGGGAAGAATTTCCAAATGATCGCAATGATGATTTCCATTAGCGTGCCGGCGAATACCGCCATACTATTTATGGCTTAAAGTTGCAAGGCTGAACACAAGCTAGGGAGACGAGGCTACCAATGGCAATGTATCCTACTAGATAGACCGAATTTTAGCACATCGCCGGGATATTGTCTGAGCGCCGCGTCTAGTTATGATAGTTATGAGATATTTGCTTATAAAATTCATATTTCTTTTTTTTCCTCATCAACGATTCAAATATGTAAATGAAATCATTATCATTATGTTAAGCTGTATAAAATTATCAAGCAGAAGCTAAGATCTTCCTCACCGTCACAGCGCGCAACAGCAAGGGTAAAGCATCTGACTTATGTATACCCAGCCAAATCCACTAGCTATTCAAAAGCCAAATTCCGAGTAACGCCAACTTATGCAATGAAAGTGTAAGTAGTTCCTATGCATAATTTCTCACGCCCTTCAATATCCAGACTTGTCCATTATAAACATCACCTGCCATGCTAGAGACCTCGATATTCCCAGGTTGCAACTACAAAAGAGATCAGCAAGTATGGACAGCATATATTATGCTTAACTCACTTGTTTGACACCATCCTTATTCTCCCACCAAACTTCGTCTCCATGTAGAGTCTTAACTTTCTCTCCTTCCTTCCATGGACTCGCAGGAACGATATGAGCCTCCACAAATCTTCGCAGATTCCTATGGGCTCTCTCTTCTCCGTCTTCGCCCTCGTACGCATTCGCCCCAAGTTTGTCATAGTCTTCCGGATCTTCCCATGGTTTTCGAGGCAAACCCATTATCGCGGAATTGACGGGAGCAAGAATGGTGGTATTTTGATCATTATTTGCGATTCGCTGGCTTATGGGTGCTATATCCCTTGTGAAGCCTGCAAAGATATTGATACTTCGGTCTTTCCCAATAATGTCTGATAGAATGATTGTATCACCCCCACCAATAGGATCGGAAGACGATTCGGATTTAGGAGGCATCGCGAGGCCAAGATTGTTGTTTAGCAGAGGTCTTTCAATATCTTTACCCAGAATAGTAGTAGCGAAGATTGCCGTCAAAAGAAATGGTATCGAGTATGTATATTTCATCTTCATAATATTGATTGATGATTTTGCAATGATTCCCAAAATCTTGATATCTTGATAGAGAAATGCGGGATGACGAACTAACAGAGATTGTCTCCGCACGCTACATCTGTGGGGCCCACCTTGGCAGAGGCGGCCGAAGCGGCCGACAGCCTAGCGTGACCAATAGGTATCTAGGCAACCTTACGTGAGCCATTCAAAAATAATAGATTGTGTGTACAGAACTTATAAGATGAGAATGTACCTAGTACTTCTTAGAGAAGCATACTACTTTTGAAAGCAATTCAAAAGATTTTTGCTTTAGGATAAAATAGTATAATTGATAAAGCTTCTCGAATATGGGTTTTCATATTCTTTATGCCAACACAGAAAGTTATTTCTAATACTCGGAAAGTCTCTCATAAAACCATGAATATTATCAAAGGGGCTAAAAAAAGCAAAGAGTTTGGCATATAGTCAAAAAGGATCTGATTTCTTACAACAAACGTGGGCGTTCTATAAGTCTTGCAAAGTGCATCTTTTCCGTTTCGTGTGACCTCTCGAACCCCATTGAACAAATGAACGGAGCCACATTCTTCCAACGAATACCCATTCTATCTACTTTCCTGTAGACGTCTCGGTAGCAGACTCGGCCAGACTGTTAGGAAATTTCTGATTAGTGAGAAGGTCAAGGAAAAGAACATCGACTTTGAAAGCACCCTCAAATCAAAGCGCTAAATTCCGCCGCAGTCATGCTGTCCATACCGAACTGCGCTAGAGGTTCGGTAATATCAATCTAGTCCACTAGCATGAGAATTATACTGGAGAAAAGTTTGCGCATAGCTCTCAAGATGGCTTTCTATGAGCGAAGGAGCGTCCGCTCCCGAAAATAAAGTCTTGACTGCAGTTGCAGATATCTCTTTCAGCCACGAAGGGGCATTTGCTGCACCTGCATGGAAAACACCACCTGCATCACCGGATTCATCGTTGCCCAGCAATGCTGCTGATAAAATTGCAGAGCGGGGATCTTACACGTTTCCAATCGTCGTGATATCAAAACCTTGATCCATGAGTTTACGAAGTCCAAGCGGTTCTCAGTCCGGTCAGAATGTGTGCACCGTTCACATTTGATGCTTGCACCCTAGTAGCCTCAACTTCACCACCTGATCCGCTGAGGGAGAGATTGATTACCTACAAGAATTCCTCTTCGTTCGCGGGCTGGATACCTTTTCTCAGTAGAAGAGCCTCTATCTCCGGGTTTTCATGAAGATAACCGACTTCAGAAATTATGCCGAGACCAACCGAAACAGTCGTTTTCTTTTGATTGAGGCGCCATCTTGCAAAGGCTTCGAGAAATTCATTCGCTGACAGTAATTGCTCTCAGTTGCGGCCGCGACACTACCGGAAACCAAAGATGTCAAAAGAAAAAAGCCGAGTCCTCTTCATTTCCCTCGAGCAAATTGTGCAAATTCCATATTCCTTTCCATTTGGGCTGGATCTCCGTTTGCCAGCCTTCATGGCTCATGCCGGTGAGTAAGACTTCTTGGGTACCCAGAGCCGCTTGTATGAGGCATCACGAGAGTTGACGATGTTCGCTGCTAGTAAACCTACTTCTTTGATGAGGTAGTCTCGTTTCAATCGAGAACTAGTAGTGGTGTGGAAATTTGCTCCTTTTCGCATGGCCAAAGTGATAGCAGCAATATTGGCTGCACCGGCACCTGAATGAATGAGAACGGACTCCCCATCTCCTCAATTTCCTCGATCAAGCATCCCATAAATAGCCGTAGAATAAGTTATAGGAATTGTGTAAAGAACACTATCCTCTTCTCGTACCGTTCAGATTGTATGCTACCACTGTTTTCTACATCTCTCAACTTACCGGTGTAGAGAGATAGACAAACATCTTTCATGTCGCTACGGATCGTGGCTTCGTCGCATCCCACACCCAGAGATTTGATTCGACAGTTCGGAGATGAAGACTGGGAGAAAGACCTCGAGAGTGCTTAGCTATAGGTTGCCGCCTGTGCTACCTGTAATTCCGGATCGCCTAAACAAGAAAACCTGGAGATAGTCTTGCCACATCAGAGGGAGAGAGAAGCAAAATCGATGAGAAGTCTCAGGATTTTCAATAACTGAAATTGCGACCCAAAGCAAGGTCCACTTCCGGCAAACTTTTTGTACCAACGGGACAACGACCATTTTTCGAAATTCTCTGTGTTCTGAACTTCGATTGTGCCTTTCACAGGCAACGGAACTCCATTACGAATACTTCCCGAAGAATGAAGTGTACTTTGGCCTGATCTCCAGGACGATGTCGAGAAGCCGCATTAGTCAGTTGACTTGCTTGTGCTAGATATTTTTCGCCATGGGAAGGCTGTGTGTAGCTCAAAATCTTGAACCCCTATGTCTTTTCCGTCTTGGATCACAAGAGCGGCGCTGATGCTCGCATTTCGGAATTCAAAAAAAGTGCTAGATCTAATAGAGTTCCTTGATACTGTGATTTTGAGACCTCTAACTTGAGCGACGGCTTCCATTGCCATTGCGAGATAGCCAGTAGCTGGGAAAGCAAATCTGAGACTCAACCTTATGATCCAACAACCAAGGAGTTTCATTACTCGTAGAACATTTCACCAACTCCACTCTATTGCGCTACCAGCGATAACGTGTTATCCTAGAAGCTCATGATGTACATGTTGTCGGGTTTTTAGCTCGACAGAAGGCCAGGATTCTGCCCAGAGGAGACCAGCTGAATAGTCTCAACTTCTGATTTAGTCCTATAATGCGTCACTATGCGAGTCCTTATGTCCGCATTGTTGGTGACGCTGACTGCTTTGTCGACCCTTTTTCTCACCAGGCGTTCAACCCGCGCGCAATGCCGGTCCCTCAGCGACGACCACCATCTGCGCTTGTGTCAAGGGCCAAGCCTCGGAGCTGGCAGCAGCCACTGACATTAAAAGAAGGTGGCTCAGCTTACACACGTTTCTTAGACGTGTTTTCCAGCGTCCTCGAACAGAATCTCGAGGGAGAAGAGCCTGCCATTGCAGATTATGACAGGTATACATTGAACTGGCTTTCCAGCCTTTCCATCCGGGTGAGTCCATTGTTAGCCTCCATGGCCTTATATTACCCCGCTTCCACAATATCTTTAGAGACTCGAGACATTCCTGACTTTGATGCTTTGGACCGTATTCTCCTCCTGTCAACAAACTCTTCTCAACTGAAAAAAATACAAAGATCAATTTATATACGGGACATAAATTGAAGAAGAAAAAAACTACGTTGGCTTTCCACACACTGAAAACTATGCGAGGAATTTTGGTTGTTTGATTCCTAAGTTTCATCTACGGAACGCTCTTCTCGAGACCTAAGACACCTTTCGGTGGTTCCTCAACTGACTCTCCATCATTCAACGACACCGCGGTACGAAAATTGCCTCTTTAATTCGATGTACTGTAATACTATAATCTCTGTGATACGTCTTCCCTAGTATCACGATAGATATTTGAATGTTTGGAGCCGGAGGGTCACATGATCTTACCGGCATATCCTCGGTAAGCATGTTGGTTGAGTTCTCCACGTGACTCATCACGATCCCTTTCTGATTATTCGAGAGCAGAGACAACTTTGACGCTATTCCCACATGTTATGTTTGGATTGAAGGCGTAATTTTGATAGGCTTATTTGAATGTAATGGAATAGATTTCGAAGTTTATATGGACATTCAAATGTCTCAAGGACTAGGGAATTTAAGTGCTTGTGAGATGGGACTATTTCGAGTTGCCACAAGTTTGAATGAAATGTCTAAAGAGTACCTAGTATTGATCCGTCCAAATGATCATGTATCATGTTGAAGTATTTGCAATCTGCCCGTACAGAGGTAGAGATATCTCCATTCGTTTCATCGGTCCTGGTAGAAAGGAAAGAACATGATGATTGCGTACTTCACTTGTGGAAATATCTGTTCACCGGTGGTTCTGTTCCATAACCTAATTGCCAACTACTTCGGACTTTGAGTACCGTACCTCACAGTAAAAAGGACCTAGATCCTTTCACATGTTATCCGCATTACCGATCTTCAAGTCCTTAGCATCATCGTACATGCCCCTGAAAAGTAATAAAAATGACCTGAGATCGAATCATCTGACGCATATTTTACTGCATACTACATACACCTGGCCAGAATTTGAAAACCTGGAGTACTTACTAGCTAAACTTAACATTCATTTTGTGGGGCTTAGCTCCTACCGTCTTTCACATGCTTGATTTCCGTCTTCTTTTTTCTTTGTAACAACTAACGATTGCCATGC
Organism: Sclerotinia sclerotiorum 1980 UF-70; assembly: GCF_000146945.2. Lineage (NCBI taxonomy): Eukaryota > Fungi > Ascomycota > Leotiomycetes > Helotiales > Sclerotiniaceae > Sclerotinia > Sclerotinia sclerotiorum. The sequence continues at coordinate 1,680,630 of NW_001820829.1, forward strand.
TGACTCGTGATATTGCTGTAAGCCAAGTTCAATTATATGGTAGTGTAGTTTTGCGATAACTCTTGAGAATGAATTCTTGGTATTTTGCTACCTGCTAGATACATCTAAAATCCCTATTGCTGTTGACATCGACTTCAGATTCCATCGCATGCCAAGTTTAACCCCATCCCCCAATACTGCTTGCGGGAATTTTTAATTATTTTTATCTCAATACCTCCGTAATATTTCCCCAGTTCTCTCTGCTGACATAAACAACTTGGTGAATTTGAGCGAATCAGAATCAGACTTTTCTTGCTTAGCAGCTTAGCTCTTCAAACTAAAACATTTAGATCCGCAGTGCCTCGGCACCCATTCCAGCGGAGAAACGAGCGCACTACTACTTCTAAACACAAAAGCCCCAACAACTCATTCTTTGAATTTCTTTCCATTATTTATCTCCTAAACTTCATTTTTTAAAGACTGTTGATACACTCCCATCATCTTCTTCTCTTACAATTTTAATCAATATGGCACCTAGAGTAATTGTCGTCGGAGGTGGTTGTACGTTTGATTACCTCTGTCCTCTAAATGTGCATTGAAGCTAATCTTGACTTCAGTATCCGGTTTGAGTGCTGCGCATACCATTTATCTGGCTGGTGGCAACGTTGTTGTTCTAGATAAGCAAGGTATGTTGAACTTGCGATGATGTTTGAACCCGGCATTACCTCTGACCAAATATCGGTCTGAATTGTTCCCAGACGTCTCCCGCCACCCATCCGTGCCTTGGATAATTATCAAACGTGTGCTAACTGGTTGTTATAGCCTTCTTCGGTGGAAACTCGACAAGTAAGTAGAAGAGTCATTCACTCTCACATGGACGATTGACTAATGTATCAACAGAGGCTACATCTGGTATCAATGGAGCACTTACCCGAACTCAAGTCGACCAAAAGATTCAAGACAGCGTAAAGCAGTTCTACGATGACACACTGAAATCGGCAAGAGATAAGGCGCGACCAGATTTAATCAAAGTCTTGACATATAAGTCTGCCGCTGCTGTAGAGTGGCTTCAAGATGTCTTCGGGTTGGATTTGACTCTCGTATCACGACTAGGGTAAGTAAAGATCATCAATGAACTGCGTATGCATTTACTAATAGAATCAGTGGCCACTCACAACCAAGAACCCACCGCGGACACGATGCGAAGTTCCCCGGTATGGCTATAACATACGCTTTGATGCAAAGGTTAGAGGAACTCGCCGAAGCCGAACCCGAACGTGTACAAATCATCAAGAAGGCACGAGTTACCGGGCTCAAGAAGGAAGGAAACAAGATCACCGGTGTTAATTATGAATTTGGAGGTGAACCTTCTTTTGTCGAGGGACCAGTCGTATTGGCCACTGGTGGATATGCGGCCGATTTCACAGAAACATCTTTACTCAAGAAACACAGACCTGATACCTATGACTTGGCATCCACCAACGGTGTACACGCCACTGGTGATGGTCAGAAGATGGTCATGGCTATCGGCGGTAACGGGATTGATATGGACAAAGTTCAGGTACATCCAACCGGTCTCGTTGACCCTAAGGATCCTGGATCCAAGTGGAAATTCTTGGCTGCTGAGGCTCTCCGTGGAGAGGGAGGTCTTCTTTTGAATGGCGATGGTGATCGTTTCTGTGATGAACTTGGCCACAGAGATTATGTCTCTGGTGAGATGTGGAAAGAAAAGGACAAGGGAAAATTCCCAGTTCGTCTCATCCTCAACTCTAAAGCATCAAATGTTCTCGACTTTCACACACGTCATTACTCCGGTCGTGGCCTGATGAAGAAGATGACTGGTAAGGAACTCGCAAAAGAGATTGGTTGCACACCAGATCATCTTCAAGGAACCTTCAAGAAATACAACAAAATTGCCGAAGGCAAAGAGAAGGATCCATATGGAAAGAAGTTTTTCCATAACGGACCTCTTGATATCGACGATGACTTCCATGTTGCTGTTATGGAGCCAGTTCTTCATTTCACAATGGGTGGTATTGAGATTAATGCCGATGCACAAATTCTCAACCAAGAAGGCAAACCATTTGAAGGTCTCTATGCCTGTGGTGAGCTAGCAGGAGGTGTTCACGGTGCCAACCGTCTTGGTGGATCATCCTTACTTGGATGTGTTGTCTACGGACGTGTTGCAGGTGACTCTGCCAGCAACTATCTCTTCCAGAATGCTCTCAAGGGTAACCTTAGCTCTGCATCGCGTCTTGGCCAAATTTCCCTTCACATTGATCCATCACAACCTGGCAAGATCTCTGTAGAATGGGATAGCCAATCTTCTAGCAGTGGCGATAAAGTAGCCCAACAATCCCAAACATCAGCTGGTCCTGTTATGAAGAATGGAGCCGATTCATCTGACCCAGGGAAAGTTAGCAAGCCTACCAAACCATCCGAATTCAAAATTCCCGAAAAGGAATTCACAATGGATGAGGTAGCAAAACATAACAAGAAGGAAGATTTATGGGTTGTGGTTAAGGGTGTTGTTATGGATGTATCTGATTGGTTGGATGAACATCCAGGTGGTCCACAAGCACTCATGAACTTCATGGGTAGAGATGCTACTGAGGAATTTGAAATGTTGCATGATGATGAGGTTATTCCTAAATATGCTGCTAGTCAGGTTATTGGAAGGGTTAAGGGTGTAAAGCCTACTTTGGAAATATGAGTTAGAGTATGAGATTGGATCATGGTAAATGGTGAATGGAGATAATGAATGAGAATTCGGTTTGTTTTATCTTGATGGCGTCGATAGGATGGGATAGGATGGATTTATAATACTTGCTCGAATCAGAAATTTGTACTGTATTGATAAGAAGATGAGATAAGACAAGATGATCTTTTTCATTTTGATGTGGCAATTTATAAGTTTATATACATTTTGAGTTTTGATATTCCTGTTCCTGTCTATAATCGTTCATCCTTACCTGGATCAATTATTCATGATTTATAATTTTCAACTTTTTCAAATCTTTCTTTTTGATTTTGATTTCGAATCCGTATAATCAATAAAATGATTTAAACACTTAATACCTACCTAGCTACCTATCTATCTACAGGTAGATATTTAGATTCTAGAAATGAATTAGGGTATCTAGGGAGGGTTGTTGATTGATTGATTGATTGATTGATTGATGAGTTAGTTGGAAGTTAGAAGAGATATTATGTTTTGGTAGGTAGATAGGTAGGTAGGTATGGTTGGTATGGTGATGTATAAGGTGTTTGGTGTGGGGTGTGAGATGTAAGATTAATTTATTATTGGGGGATTGAGGATTTGGGGACTTGGGTGATTGTAATTTATGATTTATTTTTGATGGGTAAAGATGTAAGGTATGCTGAGTAGGTAGTAGGTAGTAGGTAGTAGAGAGTAGAGAGTAGAGAGTAGAGAGTAGAGAGTAGAGAGTGTGAAGAATTAGTTGTGAGGGGTGAAGAGTGAGAAATGAGGTGTGAGGTGTAAGGTGTAAGGATTGATGGTGAGGATTAGATTATTAATTGTTTTTAATTGGTTCTGTGTATGTATATGTATATGTATATGCATATACTTTACACATTATCGATTAGTAAGTTAATGTGCCTTGGGAGATAGAGGGGAGATAGAGTGGTGAGGATGTGAGGCATTATACTTGGTTTGGGATAAGTTGGGTTGAAAATGAATTAGAAACGGTTTGGGGATGGATTGAGGGGTAGTTTGGATGGGTATATACATATTCTTATGGATATACTAGGTATATACAGAGTTGGAACTATAATTTGAGCTAATGTTGGATACAACAGCAGTTGAGGATTTGTGAAAGTGGAAGGGGAGTTTTTACATCATCTAGAGATCCTAACTATATTCCGAGTATATCTGTCTGTACAGAAAAAATAAAGAGAGAGAGATCCGAAATGGTAGCCAGTTTGAAAGAACAAAATAAGAAGACAATACATAACACCGAGCCGGGTTCTCTATACAATAGCTGGAACGGAATCAAAAAAACCCCATATCCATACCTCATCTAATATCAGCCTGCATATCTTGCATGCGCGCGACAGCTCGGACAAAAAACTCAATAATACCTAGTAGATATTCTTCTACTACCTATCATGTGGTCATCTGCAAGCGAAACAAGTTTGGTAATAAGATATTCAGGTTTGGAGGTTGTGTTGGTGTTGGCTGTTGGTTGTTGGGAGGGGTGATTAGGGACCCAGATGGATGGATTTGAGTGGGATTGGATGGATGGAGATACTTGGGGAGGTTGATGGGGTGTTTGGATGTAGATAGGATGATGGAAATGATGGAATGGGGGATTTTTTGGAGTTTGGTTTGAGGGGGAGATGGTTTTGGTTTGGTTTGGTTGGTGTGTTGTGGAGGAAATTCCGAGGAATTGAATGTGGAGAGGAGATGTTGGGATGGATTGGATGGATTGGAGGTGTGAGGTTTTTTCAGGGTGGTGAGGTGTGGTGAGGGGGTTTGAAGGTGGAGAGGTGAAGGTGAACTCATTGGGTTTGAATATGGCGGTTTGAGGGAGGTGAGGTAAACTCGCTGGGTTGGGTAATAGGTTCATACTATTCCATCTTATGAAGAATTTGGATGGGTATGCAGTGTAACGAGATGGAGATTGTAAGATGGAGATGAAGAGTGTCAGGCTTACCAATATGTATCTATCTTTCCATATCCTCATATCAAAGGCCACCCACCATAGCCTTCTAAAGAACGCTGAAATAAAAATAAGAACATAGCCTTGTTGGAGTGAATATGCAAGAACCTCCAAGCAAAATCACAAATAATAAGTGTTTCCATCATCACCGTTACACAACAGCATAAACCCATCCATTCTAACCATTCAATAACATCGAGATATCAATGCCAAGGTCCAAGCTAAAGGAAAGCAATAGAAAGAATCGGCAACTTTTGCCTACCTACCTACCTACCTACCTACCTTGAGCTTTATGTGTAACGCGTAAAAGAGTAGAAATCCGTCTTACTACATTACTCCGTACATGATGCTTTGGTTTGATAATGATTCATGGATAATCTGGTGTGTCAAGGTATTTTGGGCTGAGCTGATAAATATGTCACTGTTGTGTACAGGATGGAGGTGTATCATTGTGTTTCTGTTCCATTCATCTTAGATTGAGGCTCTGAATATGATATGATATGATGATGGTGGGGAAAATGAGTGAGGGGGAGTTGGTTGAGATGACTTGAGCCGCATGAACGAAGCTGATAAAAGATTTCGATAGAATTCCAAGGAGATGTCTGCGGCCTTGTATTTGTTCAAAACTCAATGTTGAAAAGATTATTGTAAGCACTTTATTTTCCTTCCCACTACTCATAGTATTTCTTACATTCAAAGCAAACATGGAACATCAATCGCATCGGATCCGGATACCAATAAAAGGTAAAAATCGGTGAAAGAAGAATGAGAATAATCCGGGGGGCCATAGACAAGTCTAGAAAGCCAGCCCCGAATATATTGGCTCATTGTAACTGTCGTGACCGGAAGATGAACACAGAACATAACATGGATTTCGTATTTAGATTTGGGGGAGAAGTAAGATATGGGGTATGTGTAAGTATCGGATTTCGGACAAATCTCTCCTCCTATTTTATGTAATGTAGTCTCATAATGTACGGAATATAATGTACGATCCAGTACGTACATTATGAGGGGAAATGAACAAGCTTTTGCAAAAAGGTGATGAGGAACGGGCCCATTAGAATTGGAATTTAGTCAAGTCATAAATGAAACAGTTTGAATTCAACTAAAAGCCATTAAAAGCCACATGCAGTCAAACCAATCAGTTGAATAAAATGGATTTGGAATACCACTAGAACACTAGAAGATATCGAATAATGTAACTGTAGCCTTCACATATGTTGTACTAATCCTGGATTGACTTGGGGAGTGGGCAAAGTGCATGATTCTAGATTCATTCATTGGTTTATTTGTTGCTTTACTCGGTTTACTTTGAATGATCGCTGTGAACCTTGCGACTGACCTTTTCTGTTCAAGTGTGAATAATAATGGCTCATTCTTTTTAGTGAGTATCCATGTATTTTATTGATCAGAGTGTACAGAGTAAGCAAAGCAAACATTATCTAGGTAACGAACATTGAGTTTATCACAGAGTAGATATCTTCTAGGTAACCTAAGATGGTTATTGTACTCTGTGAAAGTATACCAGTTCAATCCCTCTTAAGCCTATATATAACCTTACAATATGTAAAATCCAATCAACAAAACCTAATAGTCCCAAGTATCAACACTATCATCATTATTGTTTCCTACTTCTCTCCCATCTCTCTTACCAGGATTACCTACCGCTGACTACCTACTTCACTAGGTATATTGACCCTTCACTTCCCTTTCTACTATACTTTTACCCCAACTTCCACATACAACCATACAACTTCTACGCCACATGAATGCATATCTAGATTTTTCATTTCCCCTCAAACTCAAATCCCCATTTGATGAATATAACATCATTCTTTTTCCATCTTTTATTTTTTTCCCTCTTAAATTATTTGAAGCCTCTATTGTGACAGGTGAAAAAAAGTGTAACCGATTTCTTCTTGGTCTAGGGTGGCACACACCCATAATAAACTCTTTTGCACCACCAGTGACTGACTGACTGACTTACCCTTACCACCACTTCATTCAGCTTTCCGTTCTCTCACAAAAAAAGCTCAACGCCCTATTCGTTCCGTTAAAGCCTGCCTGGGGTTACACTCATTCCCCCCCCCGTTACCACCCCCCCCCCCGTCGACTTCCCCAAAATCCCAGTCTTGTCTGTCATTCGATTCCTTCCACCACCTCCAAAAAGACAATTCCTTTCCCCACACCCTAAATTTCTAGGTCGAACATACCTCACTCACTCATTCATTCATTCATTGTCAGCAGTCCTCTCCCAATATTGTGCGACCGGGTCATTTCCCACCCCCTCTATCTCGTGCGCGCTGTCTTTCAATCACCATCCATCGATCCTTTTAAACACGTGCTGAATTGTACTGGAAACAAGGGAATGCTTTTCAGAGCTTGCATCGGCCTAAGATTATTCATCGTCCAATGGGCGTGCCAATTTCCCTATTCGAAAATCCGGTGATCATCCACGACTTACATCGGATCCATCCTCATATACTCCGACGTTCATTGATTTACTACGCCGACCTGACGACCACTTCTAATTTACCATGGCCATAGCCCTGGGCTGGCACAAAACCCGATAATGTCGCCCGGCTCTTCTGCGCCGCGCTATAATGATAGGGATTATTCGTCCGCGACAAGAGGACTCTTATTC